>NW_019392993.1:2588305-2802764 GCF_000648675.2 Cimex lectularius
CTGCCGCATCCAAATTTACCATTGTTGGCTCCTTTCCATCTCTTAGCTGCCGGATTGCAATTTTACTGTGGAGGACAATGTCTATTGGTGCAGCGGAAGCAAGGACTTGGAGGGCGTGAGTAGGGGCTGTCCTATAAGCTTTAGTCGTTCTCAGGAGCGCTATTCTTTGACTCTGCTCGAGGATGTTTTTACTCCTGCTTTGCAATTTTGTTCCCCAAGCTGCTCCTCCGTACGTGGCAATGGGCAGGTATACGCTTTTGTAAGTGATAGAGAGCGCCCTTAGACTCATCATAAGATCATAACATGTAATATTGATACTTACGAAATATTCTAACGATAATGTTGATACAAAAGTTATACATTGCCAATTAATTATTCTTTTAATCTAAAGTTTTTGGCTGAGATGAAAAATTAGTGTCACGAACGGGATTCGAACCCACGACCTTCGGCCAATACGCGCTCTAACCACTTGAGCTATCGTCACTTCAAGTAGTTAGAGCAGCGGCGTATTGAGCCGAAGGTCGTGGGTTCGAATCCCGCTCGTGACATTAATTTTTCATCTCAGCCAAAAACCTTAAGATTAAGAGAATAATTAATATGAATAATTATGACCACAAAACAAATATGGGTTATACATATGTTTGAATACTTATTTATTAATAACTTCGGTAATTAACTTATTGCACCCAAGTTCCAACATAGTATCATAAAAAAAAGTTTAATTAGGATCCGTGATCCCACGACTTTGGCCTCCCTTGCTGGTCTTACACAATGTGTGTAAGAGGGTAATAAATTTAACGCCTTTGTTTACTGACCTTTGTTTCTCCGTAGGCTCCGAGAAATCCAATGGTCACCGACTCGTCAAAATTGTGATTGCCAGTTCCAGTCAAATATTGGTACAGCCTGTTGTAATTCGTCCATTTCGTATCCTTTACTGAAATAAATAATACACATATAAATTTTTTAAAAAAGTTGCGATTTTACGGGAAAAGAAAACAACACACATTTGGGCCAAACGGTTGTGCGACCAACTTGATATGAAACGATCAAGCTAAACATACATAAATCACCTTGCATCGGACATATCGAGGTTTTTCATCCTTTTTACACGCCCTAGGTTTTATCTAAGTTATAAGTTCCCTGTCTTGTGTCCCCCTGTCCGTCGGTCGAGTTATTTTTCCACGCATTTGCAAGTTATTGTATAATATACCTTTACCTTTGTACATATACCAGTTGGTTTAACTTTATTAGTTAGTTTATATGTTTTAAATAATTTATTTCTATCCTGTATATGAATGTACATATTACATTTGTAAATACACAATTTTTAATTTTTAGATGGTGTAATTATTAATGATCTCTGGTGTTTAACATTTTTATTTTTGGGCCGGTTTTGAATTGTTTTAAATTTTTTTAAGAGCTTATACAAATTATAATTAATTAAGGTTTTTAGTTGAAATAAAAAAGTCAATGACACGAGCGGGATTCGAACCCATCGTGACCTCGATCCACTCGGACTCCAATCCGATTACACGGCATTTGAAAAATGGCAAAAAGGAGGGAAAATTCAAAAGGTGCGGTTGAGATGGGAAGTAGTTCCGAGTGGATCGAGGTCACGATAGCTCAAGTGGTAGAGCAGCGGCGTATCAACCCGAAGATCGTGGGTTCGAATCCAGCTCGTGCCATTGACTTTTTATCTCAACTAAAAACCTTAATTAATTATAATATCGTATATTAATTGGTCAAGCAGACCACGGAATTAGTGAATTTAAGCTTATACAAATTTGTACAAATACTTCTATGAGAGAGATGGTTAAGGATATTGTTTATATATTTTTAATATATAATTATTTATGAGTGAGTTCATAAATAAAAAATCATGGATTTATGGGTTTCCACTTGAGAACCAGTTTGTGTGTTTGCGCGAAGTTCTCTTCAATATATATAAACCCTTTGTTTGACAAGTTATATATATATATAAAGTCTTTGCTTATTTTACCTCTTAAACAAATAACTCAGCATTATATTTACACATTATTATTTAACGTACTACCTTCTGTTTTATTTAATCTTGATATACGGACAAACAGACTTTTGATATTATTGAACTTGACATCAAAATGAATCAATTTAAACCAGCGTTGACAAATCAGCCACAGGTTTATTTTTCAAAGTTCAGAGAAATAAAAATATACATTCGATGTGGCAAGAGAATACTTTGAGGCTTATCTCTTTCTTGCATTACTATTCAAAAGAATGGAGGGATCTGGAATAATATTGAATGTAGTTTTACATTTCAATTCCCTTCCCTCTTTTACCAACGTTTGGAGTTATTTTTCAGTATTTCTGGGGGGATAATGTCTCATTTTCTACAAGCTGTTCGTCAGTGTGGTCTATAATAGCTGGCCAAAATATTTTTTCATCACGAGTATCATTTTCCATTCGAATGCAAATCGGTATGGACTGAATTCGAAACCAATCTATAACGAACTGTCAGAGCTTCGCACTTTTGAAAAAAATGGCGATTCTATTTTCAGTGTAAGACAATCGACTTTGCTATCATACGCGAATTTTTATTCTGATCTTGATTTATCTGTAAACACAAAAAATGCTGAAAGTTTCCTTCTTTCGTCCAAAGAAAATTCCATTGAAAGAAGGTAGATAATAAAATGTGCACAATAATTTTTAATAATTTTATTATTTAGTTTTCTATGTTTATATATATAAAAGTTCCATTCAAAATGCGTTTTAAAGAGATTGACTTCAGTTATTAGCAGCTTGTGTTACTCCATTACTCACATAAATTTAACATTCTTAACAAAGAAGTTTTCTGAAATTGCCCGAGGGTGTAATTAATACATTCGCAATATTTAGTCAATAATAAGTTATATAGAATATGATCGTGCTTGATGGGTTCACTTTGAGTGTTCGCCTAATAACTTAAGAAAATAAACAGTAAAAGTGAATATCCCATTGCAGAAATTGGCACGGTTATAATTTCAAATGTCAGCTTTTAATTGCCGTGCAGATTTTCGTGTTTTCGTTGGATGGGTTTTGAGGAATTAAGGTAAAACTTTTTAAACCCTGGTGGTTGACAGTTTAAACTGATTTTACGCTGGGATTTTCTACTACCTGACAACATAAACCAGTGATTACATGGCACTGGCCAATAATCCCTTCAAGTAAACTATAGCAGATAAGAATTTAAAGGGCTGATTCGAACATAAAGTGAGCTTTATTTTGCTCGTTCTTTTATTTGGTCTTATTTGGCTTGTGAAAAGCAAGTTCACAGGGATTCTATAATATACAGCTGGGAGTATATGTATCTTATTCACTTAAGACGCTTAAAGCCGTGCTGCAATGAAATGGGCTTATTGTTTGGAGTGGAAGGAATTGTGATAAAAACAAATTTTATTATTCAGGATAACACATGCCTTTGTAAAGCCAATTTCTTATTTTGGAGGGAACATTGGGAAACACGAATGGCCTATCGAGGGGCGTTCGACTAAGGTGTGTGGGTCCGGCCCCAAAAGGAAAAAAAAGTTTCAGGAAAAGTGATAACTACATGGCATAATTAAGGAAAAAACCTCATAACAACTGCCAGATAGTTACAGTTTTAAGAAAACACCACTTTCCACCATCCAGTGGAAGTTGGGCTTGGGCAGAGAAACAGGATCTCTAGACCATTTCTGTTCCATCCAGCAGTGACCATGTAAGTAACTTGATAATTTACTAACCAAAATGTCGAACAACTCTTCTCAACTAACCCCATATTTTATATACATTGACAGGCAAGAAATTCCACCCAATTGATTTGTTTGTTTTCATTTTCTCGATAAAAGAATATTCTGCCTTTAATTTGTCTCATTGTTTTTACCAATAAATATTTGTTTATGCTATGTTTTAAATTGGGAGTATCAATTTACAGACACACTTACTACTTAATCCAAAACAAGGATAAGGATTTTTCAATATTTACTTTTCAATTTTAAAATGTTTATTCAGTCCCATTGAATTCTGAAGCAATAAAGTGTTTAGTTTTCATCTTTGTTTTCTTAATATCAATTTTTAAAGTTAAAAATGCCACTTAGTGCTGAGGATGTTGCGCGTGGTTGACGTTGGTTTTGTGATGGACGTTCCAGTGCCATTCCTACGAAACTATGCGAGACACCGTTAGACGTTTTCGAGAAAATGGGTACTACCATAGAAGGCCCGGTTTTGGACAGCCTAGGATAACAAAACCAAAGGATGACCGTTTTTTGACTTTGAGAATTTTGGGAAACCGGCACCTTACTGTTGTTCAAGCGATTCATCAGCTTCAGGAAGTTCGAGGTCTCCAAATTTCTGCCCGAAGAAGATTAAATCAGTATGAACTGATGGCTTTTGGCCAGAGGACCAGAATTGACCAGAACATACAGAATAACGGCTATTGGTCTTTAGACAATTGGTCTGCTGTACTTTTTACAGATGAGTGCCGATTTTCTCTATGATTTCCAGATGGGCGTGAAAGAGTGTGGACAAGGCGAAATGAAAGGTACGAAGCCTGTTTTTTTCACAGAGCCGACCTTTTCAACGTAGCTCAGTGATGGTGTGGGCGGGAATTTCAATGGAGAGTCGCACAGAGTTGGTTGTTGTTTGTGGAGGGTCTTTGACGGCTACTCGCTATGTATGTTTGAACATCGTGCGTTTCCTAGCCCCGATGAAATCAGCGACAATCTTATTCAAATGCACGATAATGCCCGTCCACATGTTGCACGCATAATTCAAACGTACCTTCCACAGCATAACATCAGGGTCATAGCCTGCCCGTTCTCCAGACTTGAACCCCGTCGAACTTTTATAGGATAACCTCAAAAGGCGAAAAGAGCACGTCCATCACTTCCTGATACACTCTACGTGATCTTCAAAAGTCAAATGGACTAGCCTCCAGCAAAGAGACATTTCCAGACGGGTAGAAAGAATGCCGAGGCATCTTCGAGATGTAATTAAGGCAAGAGTAAGAAATACGCGATATTGAAATGTTAATTAAAAATCTAATTAAAACAAATTTTATCTGTCCGTCTTTTTTTGTAATTTTTCATTTTCCTTAGCAATTTACATTGTTTTAACTTTTTTAGACAAAAACTCAGTTATTAAACGTTAAAAAACGCGCAACTTTGATTAATATATAAAAAGTATATACAAATCAAGTTATATTACAAGTTGGTGGAATGTTTTGCCCGTCAGTGTATTTTGTAAGATCATTACTAAACAAACTATATTATTTTTTAATTTTTAATGCGTTACGTGTACTCAAACGTCAAACCTGCCCACCAGTGAACATTAAGAAAAAGATAAGTTCGCTACCTTGGGCTTTACTTAGATAGAAGACTTACATGGAACCCACATACAAGATTAAAACGGCAAGAACTTAACAAAAGATATGGTCTACTCAGACACCTACTGGGACCAAAATCAACGCTAAGTATGCATAACAAACTAACCGCTTTCAAAACACTCATCGGACCTATTTGAACCTACGGAGTAGAACCGGCCAAATCATACAATATCCAACGAATTCAATATTTTTAATCTGAAGTTCTCCGCTGTATTCACAATGCTCCCTTCTATGTCACCAATCAAACGATCCATCAAGATCTTACACTCCCTTTCGTGAAAGATCTTATCCGAACACGCATCTTCAATTTCCACTCTAAACTATCTCTCCACCCTAACCCAGTAGCCCTAACTCTTTCCTCGTCTCACCCTTATAATCAATACTTCACACCGTTTAAAACGACGATGGCCTCGTGATCTTCTATCTTGACCAACCCAATTAAATAAAAGTGAGTTCCAGCACTTGTTGGTTTCTCTCCTGGTCTGACAGATCTGTCAGATTTGTATATAACTAAACTATTTGCTCAATGTATATTTTTTTACAGATAGCAATAAATAAAATAAATTTAAAAAAATTAATAATCACCACACTCATCAATTCAACATTTTACTCTTATAAATTTGAGGGAGGCCCCTGGTATAATTATTGAATTATTTATTTTCCGAATGTATTTTCATTCTTTCTGTTCATTTTCTGGGGTCACTGATAGCTTTAGTCTATGTTTCTTCCATTGCGACCAAAAAGATATATTTGTGGAATGGATCCTTCTTTATTTCCAAACCCCGAAAAGTTCGTCTTCCTTAATTTCCCTAGGTGTTAGTGTCGCTTTTGTTGTCAATCTTTCAAGATGATGACGTTTTCTGAATAATGCTTTGCAATCACAAAGGATACATCCCTATGTTTCTACCTCTTCATGGCAAAGACGGCTGGTTTCTGTCTTTTTTTAAGGTAATAGTTGAATAAAGGCCTATTATTTTTCTTAATTTTTTCTTGCTGCTTAAAGAGAGAAAGAGAAGTAAAAAAGTAGATAGATAGTTAAAGAAAGAAAGAAAGAAAGAAAGAGAGAGAGAGAGAGAGAGAGAGAGAGAGACAGAGAGAGAGAGACAGACAGACAGACAGACAGAGGTTTTTGTTTTCCTGGTTGGAGAACTGAAGAACTTCTTTGATAGTTTTGCACCTGGTGAATGCATCCAGTGTGTGGTCATTTCTATCTCCATCCATTTGTTCAGGTCAGCTTCTGCTTTTAGAAGTTATCAGCATGTAAGTTCACATCCATTTTTTTTTTTAAATTTGTTTCATATGGATATATTTTGATATATTTCATTTTTCTCATTTTTCTTTTATTTTAATAAAATTATTACTGAAGGAATTATTTTTATTTATTTATTTTATATTAAAATATAGGCTGCTTACGGACTCATTTTTGTTTTTTCGTGAAATCTACCAGACGGCTTATAAGTTACCACCATTGGGTTTTATCATCTTCTAATGTATTTTCTATATTAACTTCTTTCTAAAATAAAATTGGCAAATATCGCCTACAATATGGGTTTCTGGTTTTGGCGAAGAGCGTTGAACCCTCCTCTTTTTTTTCCTATTCATTTTATGAAGGCTTGGATCATTCCGAACCAGATCACGTCCTTTCACGGTACTGACCCCCGATGGGGCGCATCTCGCCATCCTCACAACGATTTTCGGCCTGAAATTTTCATTCCGACTTAATTTCGTTCTCTAAACTCAGGTTGTTAAGATAAATGGGCCCTGAGGAAAATATTACGAGGGGTTTCCGCAGCGGCTCGTGATTGAAGCCGGGGTTGGGAAAGTTTCAAGGGCGAAAGGTGTAGCCATATTTCCTTCAGGGTCAATTTTATAATTTCCTTCGTCCTTTCTAACCAGTGTGAAATATTAAATATTTTAGAACGGAAAAATATTATTTTTCACAATCTAATTGCGCATTTTCTCCCCACCCCTCAAAAAACCCCAAAAAGAACCTGAATAGATAGACCAAGATCAGCGTGAATATGTACATTCGTATACGTATCATGTACATAACCATTATTTTTTAATTTACCATGTAAATATTAAATCACTAACTCGTTTTTGCAAACAATAGCAGATCTGGGTTTGAATCCCAGCTAAGCCCATGACGTTTTAATTATGTATGTTATGACTAATTTATTGTAATGCGTTTTGAGCCTTCGGCCGCGACACTCAATGTGTTATTACTGGTTTAATCCTTCCTTTATGACAGAAATTACTTGACTAACTAAACCACTGATGAAATAATTTATTAGAATTTATAACAGCAGAAGGCCGGAGTCAAAGGCCCAAATTTAGACTTAGCGAACCTCTACGCCCCACGCCATCTATTTTCAAGCTGAGGTCCATGCAATGGAACACAGTGTACAACAAATACATACAAAAAGAATTGAAATATACCCAGATTTTTAATATTGCCAACAGCAGCCTTTAAGTGTTAGCTTTTTCTTATAAAGTGCGGAATTAGACTAAATCGTTAATATATCCCATAACCGCTCTTTTTTAATTGCAAAAATGGGAATTAAATTATATCAAAAATGTTTGCCAAAAACAGACATTAATGAAAAAAGTGGAGGTAGTGAGTGGTCCTTCTTTCAGACATAACCATAACTTTATTTACCAATTGATTAAATGTAAAAAAATTAAATCTCCGAATCTTAAATCGATTATATGCCAAAGAAAAGAAGTTTCACATCTCTACGACTCTACTTTTTCGAGTTAAAGAAAACTGAAGAACAACTGTCGATAAACTTAGATGGAGGCACGCTGCCAACAAAGACAATCTTAAGGGTAGTGCATTTTTCTAGGTTTGGAAATATAGAATGTCGATTCCACAATAGATCTTTTAGGTCGAAGTGAAAAATTGTTCACCAGTGACCCCCCCCCAAAAAAAAAAAGACAAAACAGATATATAAAAGATGGTTTTATATTCGTTCGTTGACTTAAAATTGAATTAAAAGCTTTATTATATATGGTAGCTTTTATGTCAACGAACGAATATAAAAAGAATATATAATATAGTCAACACTGTTTTACNTAATATTTTTTAAAATATTATTTTTTTAATATATATATTTTTTTTACGAAGGTTCGCAACAGCAGAAGTTAAATCAAACCTTGGGTTGCCGGTGTTTTTGAAAAACAGCCCATTTGTAAGTATGTCGGGTTCGAATGCAGGGCCGCGGGATTCGAACCCGGGACCTTTACCATGCAATGATGGGCGCCGTGTCAACGCCCAAACCGTTGCGGCCACCGACGCCCCTAATAAAATATATTTCTCAAACACTCATTTTGAAATTTCTATACTCGTTATGCTATGAAACGGACAATGTTGACCAGCACAGATTAAAGGAAAAATTTGCAAATTTATTACGATGATAATCGTACAAGAATGTAATATTTACTGAATTTTTTAATATAAAACTAAAAAATATATAGTCAACTGCACTCCAACCAACTGATACAAGATATTGAGCCCATCAACTCCAAGAATTCAAATACTCGTGTATATTAATATTAAATAATTAATTATTGCAAGATATTGTTACCAAATTTATTAATAATCTGATTAAGTGAGGAACGCCCCTGGGCGTTTATTTTCACTACATCTTTCAAGTCATATTTTATATTTAGTACATGATCGATCACAAGTGTAAGGTTCATTAGCTCAACAATTTTTAAAAAGACGAAATAAATAAAATAAAAATATAACTTGCGAGAAATTAGGCTAATATTGAGGTCATAATTATTTGAAGATCGTGAGATGCGGCCTGGTGTGACGTAGGTTTTAGAAAAACATTTTCTTTATCGTGCCAACGTTTCGATCTTTATTGAGATCATCTTCAGGGCTCAAAGTGTTTGCTTTTTGCGAAATTGTGACATTCTTCTGTGTGGTGGTGAGAGTGCCCTAAACACCTCACATTAAGGTCATAGTTAATTGATGGACGTTTTTGATCTTCCACAGTGGTTTTTTTATTAGCCTAGACTATTACCCATCCCGCTCTTCGTGTGTCGAATATTTTAAATTGTCTCGAATAATTCTTGATCTATTGTTTATTAAAAAAATTAATTTGCTGGATGCTGTTGTTTTTCTAAAGTGCAATGTTATAGAACTTTACCCGCGACCGATGGTAATTCTTTCTTTATGCTAAATTAATTTTTAAACTTTTGTTAAGCTGTAAAATGACCAACTAAAGAAGAAATTGGCACAAAATGGCTCGCTCTTCACGTCGGAACTGTTAGTAAAAACCCTCTAAACTTCTTGTTGAGCTTTTTTAAACGTTGTAGCACCTTACAAAAGGGTAATTTGCTTTAAAGCATAGATTTTTTTTCATTCGATGATTCCAAAGAAAAAGGGGGTTCAGAATTTTTTTTTAAACAAATAAAATTGTATAGATAATACAAATAAGGCGTTATGTTCCTAATCTAACCCAAATATTCAAATTTGTTTTAAAAATTATTCTCTGTGAAATAAAACACATTTTTCTACTTTTAATTTGTTTGTTAACATGTGTTTTTTTATGTTGTACTTATGTATTGATATTTATCTTTGGTTGTACGATTGATTTAAACAATACATACAGTGTAGAACCGAATTGAAATTAAAAGAAACATTTATTTAACCTTTTTTAAACCATTTTTCATATTTAAAAGGAGACCCTTAAATCTCTGAGTTTGCAAATTAAGCATTTTCAGTTTGAACTTCTCGCTGATTTTCTTTTGATTGTAATTAAGGTCAAATATAATTGATCTTTATCGGCTTGGCGGGAGGTCCGGGTAGCCCATGTGTAACATAGTCCAGGCTTAAGAAATACTCCGAAGCACAAATGTCTATAAATATTTATTTCAGTTAAGCTCATACACAGAGGACACCATGTTGACCTCCTTTTTTCCCCCACCATAGTCGGTTCTATCGATATGTAAACAGTCATTGGATTGATTGACTGTCATTAGGTATTATGGAAGACAAATGAATCGGTCTAGGCATCGGATTAAGTTTACTTACATTGCTGGAAGCAAGTCGGATCTCGTGATATTGCCTGGGACAGCAGAAGAAGCACTAATAGAGGAGGTATCATCCTGTCACCCGCCTTCCGATCTCCTGTAATCCCATATTTACACAATTAACGTATTATTGAGTAGCAATGTCAGGATAAATGAGTGTTGCATATATATTAAAGTATTTTGAAAAATTATTAGTTCATTGAAAACTAACTTACTGTTTATTTTTGAAAATAGTGAAATTTTGTTTCAGATATTTTTTTACCGATAGGGCAAAAAAAACAACAAATTTTTTACAATAATAAGTTTCATGAAGGGCAAAGAATAAAGACATATTTTTGGCTTGTCAAATGGAACGATCAATAGTGGAATTGAAGTTAACTGAAATTAGACAGCATTTTCGTCTAACATAAACACAGAAAAGTAGGAAATATTCTCTAGTAAACAAATAAATTGATTTGCAATATAATTACAGTGCAGAGAGGCAACAAGAAGGCGTTAAAATTGGCCAAGGAAATTTCGATCAGGACATCCATCAGCCATAAACCCTTTCGTGGCATACCAAACTGTCAAAAACCTTAGATCCATCAGACAGAAAAGCCCCAGGGTGTTGTTTGGATCCAGTTTTATTCTCCATTCCTTACCTCCTACCCCTCATTTAACAATTAACAACCCCTATTTCCTTCTGTACAACCGTCGATTACATTGGGATTGTCCTTTTGACATGAAAGCCCCATATTTCCCACATTTCCCGACGCTGCTTTTCCACCTTCCACCAGTCCCGTTGTGCCAGCTTACTTTAGTCCGCGTAACCATTCCCAGTTTCCTCTGTTATTCTCACCCACTTTACGAAAATGTATACGAGGGACTCACTGAAAAGCTTGACGATAAGTCTAAATATTTAAGGAATTGTTTTATCTTCGATTCACCAAGGTCTCACGTAACAGTTCTGTACGCCGACTTAAAGTCTTTAAAAAGTCTTTTTTTTTTTAAGTCTAATACCCTTTCTATCGAAGGCTTCTTCCTTGGCTCCTTCCGTTAATTTGAAGTTTATAATGGATAATGTGTGGAGTTTAATGACCGTTAGTTAATGATTATTTGAAATTAAAAAAGTTAATTTGAAGTTAAAAAGATTAATTTGAATTTAAAAAAGGTTTATTTGAAGTTAAAAAGGGTTAATTTGGTGGACAAAAGCTATAGTTCTTTAAAATCATGACTTTCACAGTGTTTTACGTGTTTACGAACATTTGTGGAATATCGGTTAATTGAAAGAACATTTTGTTCAAACATAATAAAATTACATAAAGAAAATTAGCTACAAAACTATAAAGAAATTAAAATTATTTGCTGTTTACGTATCCTAAAAAAGCTTTAAGTGTCGTACTTCTTATACAAACTATTTCGGAAACAATATCGACAATATTTCAACAAGGTTTTGAAAATTTAAAAATGTTTGACGAACGTTTTGTCAAATTACTTTGTACAAGACGCTAAAAAAATTATAGGCACTGGTAATTTAATACAATAGTATTTTCTGTTGTAAATAAGAGGAAATGCATTATTTTTGCCTTGTTGAAATATGGTCAATGTTATTTCCGAAATAGTTCATACAAGACAGTTAAAACTTTTTAAGATAAATAAACAGCAAAGAATTTTAATTTCTTTATAGTTGTGTATCTAATTTTCTTTATTTTGTTTGAACAAAATGTTGTTTAATTTCAATTAACTGGTATTCCACGAATGTTCGTAAACACGTAAAAAACACTTTGTGAAAATTATGATTTTAAAGAACTATAGCTTTTGTCCGTCAAATTAACCCTTTTTAACTTCAAATTAACCTTTTTTAATTTTAAATTAACCATTTTTAACATCAAATTAACCTTTTTTAATTTCAAATTAACCCTTTTAAACTTCAAATTAACCTTTTTGATTTCATATTACACATTATAAATTTCAAGTTAACGGAAGGAGCCAAGAAAGTAATGCCTGCGAAAACTTTAAGTCAGTGTACAGAACAGTTATGTTAGACCTCCTTGAATTAGTCAAAGAAAAAACAATTCCTATTTGGACTTAGAAAACTAAAGGTTCCTTAATCTTTACACTTATCTTCAAGCTCTTCAGTGAGTCCCTATAAAAATAAGGCATTTCTTGTAATCTTATTTACAACGGAAAAGACTTTGTGTAAAATTGCCAGTGCAAATCATTTATTTAGGGTCTTGTATAAAGTATTTTGAGCCAAACATTTTAAGTTTTCAAAAGTGAAGTTACCATGCGATTAAAAATCACTCTTGTGTCGGTTTTAGAAAGGTGTCTCTTCGAAATCGGATATTTAGTAGTAATAATGCAATATTTAAAAACCAACGTGGAAAAGTATTTTTTAATTATTATTTATTTTTAAGAGCAACCAGTACAATTACCCTCTAAATCCGGTTTTTTCTCTTCTTTTAACCTATTCAATGAAACATTTGTTTGTTGATTACCATTCTATTTTTATTCTATGGAAGGAAACCGAAACATCTCTTCGAACATTACAAATCGACCGATATATTTTTCCCCGAAGCAACACATTTTGGCTTTTATAGAATTGGTCCGATCTCGTCGAGGTCGACCGTCCGAAATAATTGTTTATTTTGTTAGATTCACTTAATATTAATCTTCTTTTATATATCATTTCTGATCGGCTTATTCGAAGTTTTCTTTTTATCAAACCGTACTTCGTTAATACACTACTTACTTATTTAACTTTTATACAATATTATCGTTGATCTTTTTTTTTGTGTATACTACTTTTATGGGGGCGCGGATGAATGAACAAATCACCCTAGGGTTTTATTAGAGATTAAAGTTAAGGTATAATATTGATTTCAGCGATGTTGTTAAAGAAACTCGATACTGTTGTTAAACCTTCAAGGATATTTTGAAAAAGGATATGTTCCGTTCGCAAAAACAAAAATAAAATAGTTATCAATAGTCCTTTCTATTTGAAACATGGATAATTTTAAAGAAATTTATTCAAATGTGGGGAAAAATGTTCTTTACATTATTTACATGTAATCATATTTACATCTAATGCTTTTATCAAAGAAATGTTTAAGATGTTTCATTCTTTTTCCCCTTGCTCGAGAATAATTTTCAAAAATTTGTTTTGTAACTTTCACACATGGTGTTTTTGTGTTATACTCCTAATGTTTATTTTACGCGTCGTCGCTCTCGAAAACGAGGTTTTTCTTTGTAAATTTTAAGTTTTCTATTAAAAAAATAATAATTGGTAAATGTAATATTTCGTGAATATAAATCGCTCACCTTTTCCATAAAAGTGATGTGGTTTTCAAGGTGTTTGGAATGTGACTGGAGGCGGCAACAGGTTCAGCCGCCCCCCACTTGGCGCATTTTTGCGACCACCCCCACTGAACGGTCACCAAATATTTTCACCCGTTCAGAAACAGATTTACAGTCTTATTTTTCTCTTCTCTGTTTCTCTCTCAGTTCGTATCTCTGTCTGCTCTCTCTCTCCCTTTCTTTCTGCTTTCACTCTTCCTGTATCTCTCTACTCTCTCTCACTCTTTCTTTCTTTTTCTCTCTCTCTCTCACTCTAGCAACTATCTATCTATCTCTATCCCCATATTTCTCCTTTCCTCTCTACAACACGAATTATTACATAAAAGTATGTAAAAATATCAAATATTTCCAAAATAGTCTTAAAAATCACCTCTTATCAAGTAATGAATGATGCTAAACATTCGCTGTCTTAAATTTAACTCCTTTTGCCGTTGTTGTTTTTTTTTTTTATATGTTTTTATATTACTATTTAGTGACTAGAAGTTTTATTTTGATATTTATATTGACAATTTATAATTCATGATTTATACCGAATTGTATTGAAAAAGTATTTTTGTTCACTTATTTTATAAGTAATTTACTCTTTAATCACTCAATTATTCTGTAAATTAAAATATTTATTTCAATAGACAATTGGTATTAAATACAAAAGGAGGAGAAAACTATTACTACTAGTATTACTACAATTATATATTTTAACTTTATAGACGTGGCAGTTCTAGTTGTTATTATTATTATAACCAAAATAATAATAACTAGAACTGTCACGTCTATAAAGTTAAAATATATACTGTCTCTCTCACTCTCTCACTCTCTCTCTCTCTCTCTCTCTCTCTCTCTCTCTCTCCCTCTCTAAAAACGAGATAAAAAAATTGGTCACTATTTTCTACCATGTTTTGTTTTGGTCATTTACTTTTTCTATTGTATTTTTCTGAAATCCCAACAATTTTTTCTCTGATTACCATCTTATCGATGAATATAGAATTTATAGGAATATGGAAATATTATTTATCATTACAATGCATTCAGAGGAACAGAAAGTTTGACAAAATAAGTAATATTGAGTCAAGGCCACCGGTGCGACCAAATAGAATAAATAAAAAAACCCTAATAATGTTGAGGAGTGAGACGTGGGACGTGAGGGACTGTCAAAGACCCTTTTCGGCCTCGGGCTTTACTTTTCCCAACGGTAAAAATATCAAGTAACAACAATGCCTTGAAAAACGTGACAAACTTGGTTTAGACGGAAGATATAAAAATAATTTAAATATGTGTATATAAATAAGTTAATATGATTGTTATTTTGGTGTTATTATATGACGTAGATTGATGGGGCAGAGAAAGAGGGTCATTGGATCAGAGAGACGGATAACTCGGAGAATCGTTCATTGGATTGGCTTTTCTTCCGAACCTGTCATTGTGGAGATAAAAAAAGTTATCCGAGTCTTCATATTTCAAAACAACATCTATTACAATAACTGCTTAAAATTCACAAAGAAGGTATCTAAGCCGAAGCAGACACTCCTCCAAAGTAGAGCTCACTTCATAAATATCTAACAAAGGTCTAGCCATGCCGTCTTCATTTTTGTAACCAACAACCGTCCCATTCAAAATCCAACTTCTAAATCATCACTGGCCATTGAACAGTGTCACTAACCTCGCTCAGCTACCGAACACTCCGTTCTCGGTCGACCCTGACTGCCCAGCGAATACCATTTTGGTAGAACCGTCTATTTCAAACCTCCACAGAGAGGGGTAGGGATAAAAGAGGCGGCCATAAGGCCTTCTGTACATCGACCTGAATAGATCTATTGTGTTCCCTTTTTCTTTATAACTCACTGGCCAGCTTCATGTTGTTAATCAGCCTCCATAGCTTTGCCAGCGGCTCCTTTGTGTAGGATCTTGATTGCGGTTTGCCTGTCCTGGTTGCAAGAACCTGCACCTACATTAGGCTACATAGACCTTCACAGAAACATAACCCATGTTCTGCAGTCTCCTCTTCCTGGCAGTATATGCACAGTGTTTCTTCTGTCTCTACTCATATCCGGTGCATGTGCTTTCTTAAGTGGCAATGTCCTGTCAGGACTCCAACCAGAATCCTGGTTCAGTTTCGGTTGCCTGCCAGTAATTCTTTTTTAAGTTTTGCGGATGGTCCTTCTATGAATTTCTTCGCGTGCCTCATACCTGAAGTATTGTTTCACTATGTTTTGGACTCATTAAGGATCCATTTTAAGATGTACCCTCTTTTGTGGCAGGATGCTAAGCCACTAGGGTCCAGGACTATAGAGTCCATGTTGGCCTCCTCTTTGGCCAACGTGTCAACCTTTTCGTTGCCTCTATGCCCCGACTGGCCAGGTACCCATGCCACGGTAAGTTCATTATTGTCACTGACTTCCATCAGGGTCTCCATGCAGTTCCAATTTTCCAAACACTCTTTGCCTTCACCTCGCATGAGGCTAAGGCCTTTAGTGCTGCCTCCCAGAGAGGTCTATACAGGTGTTACAGGGTTAAACGTCAACACTGCCATGGGGGATCACTAAATAAAACGAGTTCAGTGCTACTAGAACGGTTGTTTTTCTTTCCTGACATTTTTGTTAATTTCTCAACTTTAGCGTCACATTCTTCTCGTAGCATGGCCAGCGAGGAAGCCCTGATTTCACCCCACTAGATTTTTATATATGGGGAATTGAAGTGCAGCACACCCACAGAAACGAGGGAACAGCTTGTAGGGAAAATTAAAATCACGTGCGATGACATGGGGGAAAGAAGGGAAGTTCTTCATGCGTCACGTCGGTTGCTCTACGTTCGCGCTTGTGTATCCAATACGAAGGAAAGCATTTCGAACAAACGTCAGTTAATTTGCAAAAAAATTCATACTTTGATGAAATTTCATTTTCGTTGTAATTTTTCTTTAATTATGTACACTTTATGAGAACAATGTACCTAATTTTTGTAATCAACTAATAAATGTTTCCATTAAAAATATGTCATATACCATGTTCTGGTGTTGGGTTCGATATCACGTTTTTCAACCTTGCAAAGGATATTTTACTAAGACATGTAAAAGTGAGAATGTCCTTGGAATACGAATAACATAAGGCAACTTTGATGAAAATTTGATAGAAAAGTCATTGCACGAGCCATACTTTTTCCAAAAAAACATGGGTTTTGCTGGTGGTCTGGGTTGCTATTTGGCCCCCTTCTATTTCGACCACATGTACGAACTAATTGGAAAGTTTTTTTAAAAATAGTTTTTCAAGTAAGTTGTTGATTTATCATTATAATTTTATATATGTAATCTGTAACGTAACACTGATTGTAATTAAATATAGTTCTGAGGAAGGCGTCAAATACAGCCGAAAGCTCGACAGCAGAAAAACAAGTTGGTTTTTTTACCTACCTTCATCCCTGATCACTTTACTTCACTATTTATCATGAAGGCCGATACTGTACTCACCGATAAAATAGTTATTATATCAGGAAAGTGTCAAGAGGTCAAGGGATTCAGGGAAGGCAGAAAATATCTTGCTTCAACTTCATTCTAATCTTACTCATTCTAACTTCAATACGGTTAATATTGGGTCGTACGGAATATAAGACAAGTTTTCATGTTTTCTTTTAATTACCCCACTATGTAATAAACTGTTTACGCTTGATGGATTATTCTTTTGTACGAATGTTAACACTTTTTATCCTCCTACAAACAAAAATGTTTATTTACCTTTAATTGAGAATAATTCAGTTTTTACTAAGATTTCAACGCGTGATTTTCGTGTATTTATTGTTTTATGAGTTTAAACTCGGTCGGAACGGTGCCCAAACGGCTAGAAACATTAGCGAAGACTGGGGGGATGGCAGTGTGAGTGAGAACACCGTTCAGAGATGTTTTAAAAAATTTCTAGAAGGAGACATTAGCCTTGAAGACAAAGATCGTCGTGGCTTCCTTAGATGATGATGTTCTACGAGCTTTGGTTTCCGGAACATCTGTACGAGAACGTGCAGAGAATCTTTCAGTTAGCAAATGGACCGTCGCTGACCACTTTAAGGCAATTGGAAAATTGAAAAAGTTCGAAAGTTTGTTTCTTCATGCATTAAAGAGCGCCAAAAAAAAAAAAATAAATAAATAAAAATAAAAATTAAAAAAAAAAAATCGCTATAAAGTTTGCCCTACACTACTTTACCGAAACAGAAACGAATCTTTTCTGGATAGAATTGTTACTTGTGATGAAAAGTGTATTCTCTACGATAACAGCAGACGTTCTGGCCAGTGGGTCGACAAAGGAGAAGCAAAGGCATTTTCCAAAGCCTCCAACTCATTTAAAAAAAAGTGTTGGTGACTCTGGTTGGCTTCAGTTGGGCTGATATACTACAGCTTCTCAATGAATCCTCATCATTGTTCTAATAGGTTTATTTATATTCACAAATGTATAAAATTATAAAAGCAATCCACTAAACTTTTTTTTTGCCAGCCATATATCCATACAAATACATTCATACACATAAATACATCCATACAATACACTCATTCCGTTTGGTTGATGGAGTACTTCCTCCTACAGACCTATACTCAAACTAATCTAGATTGTGGTCGATGGAGTACTTTTATAAATATTCCGCCATCGACCCCGAACATACACTCATACGCTCTCAACGTTCGAGGAGCAATGATGATGTTATATTTCACCTTCACCCCTCGCCATTCACGCTAATAAATACATGCACTCAGACAAAACATATAGACACACAGCACATAAGACATATTATATACAATAAAAAAAAAACAATTTCCTCTAAAAAGCAGAACAATGGACCCTGAAACTCGCTGCAGTGCTCGAGTACCATTTTAAGATTGGATGGCATGCCTACACGCTCCCTGTAGGGAGCCAAGGCATGGCATGTTTCCAGAATGTGGGACACATCGAGCAACCTTTCTCTGCATAAGGGGCACCTGCGCAGGCTTTGGTCCAAGATCAGGATCCCGGGTCGGGATATTCAATCTACAGCTTCATTTGTTTACAGAACTCACTACAATATTTCACAACAAACAGCTTTATGATTTTCTTTATCTTAATCATCATTGTTAAGTATATTAAATTTTAGTTAACAATGCATAGACAGTAATAGGGCAACCCTCACTAACATATGACTTGGTGATACTATCCAGTGAGAGGACTATTCTCAATTTTGTTTTACATAAACTGGATAAATATGCCATAAATTTAAATAAACAACAAATAATTAAAGCAAATAAATAAGTATTTAAATGCCAAAATCTTGAAGTCTGATGTTTTGTGGAGGCCGAGGATGCGTAGAAAGTATGGTCTTAGTGCCTGGTATGAGCAATTGCCACATCAGCTACCATGGTAAGTTTAGGTGCATACAATTTTCACATGCCAAGTTGCACTTGAGATCAGTCCCAACATGCCATTTTATACTGTTTGGCACTTTCTTGATATATGATTTGCTCATCAAAGCCGCAATCATAAATCCATACAGTCGTATTTGTTTAATAATTGTCAGGTAGATTGAGCGTTTTAAGTTTAGATTTTAGTTTAAAAAGATCAAATGTCTAGTTTGGTACTTTAAGGGCTTATTTCAAAGTATTTGACTTCTGGTAGCGTTTTCCCTTGATGACTTAGTGATTTTTGTTGTATGCTAATTTTGTATCTTTATTTTAATTATTCCATGTATTTTTTTTAATCAATTGTAAAACTGGTTTGATTAGTAACAACACTAACAATAAGACCATTTTAAAAAGTATGTAACCTTTTTCTTGTAGGCTTTAATTAAGGAAAATCTATGAAGAATAGAGAAAATTATTTATAGGTTGTTAGTCAATTTATATTATTTATTATTCTGCAATAAAAAAAGTGTATATTGTAAAAATATTTTTGTTGGGTAATGGGGAATCATGTGTGACTTCATTTGGCTGGTGAGTTGTTTTTCTCTTTAGCTTCAAATATTGTAAATTCAAATATATAAATTTATATATCCAAATATATAAATATTATAAATTCAAATATATTCAAAAAGTTTGGGTGAATTGACTGATGACTATACACCTGAGTTGTGCAACTCAACCAGCTCCATCATCTGCTGCCCAAATGAGAATATTTCTCTAGTCAAGAAAAAGCAGATAGGGAACTGATATCAAACAGTAAAAAAAGAACAGATACCAAGAACATGTTTGTATATCTAGGACAAGGATTGCGGTAAAATTAAGGTTTTTCTTACTTTTTCCTCAAACTGAATAATTTTATAATTAAAACGGTCATACTTAAGTTAAAATGATCATAGACTGTGGGTTGTAAAAGAAAAGGTCTTCTTGAACCTAGATATATTTATGTAACTATGCTACAATGCCGGAATAAGTTATTAGAACTTAATATAACTAATAAAATTGAAAGAAGTAGGCACAATCTGTGATCTTTAGTAAGGGGCCATCCTCACCCGATTAAGAATAGGCCGTGCGAGGTTGACACCTGGACACTTACTTTTGTGCCAAAGCCCGCATATATGTCTATCGTACAAAGAAAGTTTGTTCGATGTGACCATTTAATTGAATGGTATCATTTCTTGGCTCCATTTAGAGAGTGTGTACAAATGTCACCCAATATAAGAATTGTGCTTAAGCACAGCAGCTGGTAATTGGGTTTCCTGTTCCAATTTTTAGAGGAAATAGGTATTCTTTTTCTTACTGTATATAGTACTGATAGTTTTGTGCACATAGTGTGTTGAGAGTGAACCATTCTATTTATTTGTGTGAATGTGTAGTGTAAGAGCAGAATGTTGAGTACCCCATTGATCCTCAAGTATGTTAATTATAAAATAGGTATAAAGGGTTATGGAGGAATAAAAATGGCATGTAAATAAGACAGAACATGTTTAATAGTGTGTAAGAGAATGGATGATTTGGTTTTAGGAACTGATTTCATTGGGGGGTTGAAATGACCCTAGCTGTTGGTAGCTTCACTGCACAACTGCTGGAAGAATAAGTCTGACCCCAAACTGCCAATCCCCGGTTTGTGTAATTGTCAAAGCCTGCCCCTACTTTATTGTAAATTTCAAAACCTGGAATTTCCAGTGGATCTGTGAGAAGTGATAGGCTCATCACTGAACATGTGTGTACATAGAACATACATGTATAGATTTGAGCTTGTATAAATCAATATTTGTGATGTTAAATTGTCACATCTGTACCATATTATTGTACAATTCCAAGTTTATATCCCTATAAGAAATCCTATATAACAACTCCTGAAGTGATCAAAATTTCTTTTGATTTATAGGACTTCACTTTAACTATTTCAGTTCTACTGATAAAAAGTTCAACCATTTTATTAGTTTGTTTGTTTTTAAGAAGGTATTTCAACTACGAGATTATTACTGGTTATTACTTTGAAAATAATCCCATTTGTAAGTATATCAGCCATTGGGATCGAATGCAAGACTGCTGGATTCGAACCTGGGACCTTTACCACAGAGTGATGAGTGCCATGTCAATGCATAAACCGTTGTTGGCGTGGCCACCAACGCCCCTAATTATTAGTTTATTATGAACACCATAATATAGGATTCAAGTGAGGTCAATAATAGAGCATGGTTAACCGTGTCAAAGAAGGCTTTTTTCAACAGACTGAAAAGTGTAATGCTGCAGTGTTAATAGATTTGTATTGGTAGGATGACATGTGAGGAAACCATTTTGCTCAGGAAAGATATTTTGAAAATCAAAAATCAGATTCCTATTACAATTGAGCATGGATTCAAACACCGTGGGAAATAACGATTGCAAAGAAATTATTCTATAATTACTACCGCAATTGAAATTTGGAGTAATGTAGCAGGTTTTCCAATATTGCAGGAAGCACTCTGCATTTATGGGGGGATTGAAAATAATACGGAGGATCTAAGAAGAGCTTCAGCAAAGTTAGTAGGGGAGATACTATATCTTAGTATATCATAAAATGGTTGGACATTCATTAACATTACAAGAATCTTGTAAGATATTCCATGGAACAGATTTTAAATAGGATGACAGATTAAAATAGACACCTTATTATAATTGTAACTATATTCTTCAAGATTTAAAATTTTATTTACAGGACTATTTAA
The DNA here is from genome assembly GCF_000648675.2 of Cimex lectularius. Lineage (NCBI taxonomy): Eukaryota > Metazoa > Arthropoda > Insecta > Hemiptera > Cimicidae > Cimex > Cimex lectularius. The sequence goes on from NW_019392993.1 coordinate 2,610,174, forward strand.
CGATAAATTTTAGAGCCCAAGATATGACGGATCTAACTAAGCTCATATGAGATCTACATATACCTAAAAAAAAATTTAATTTACTGTATTTGTTTATATATTTGTATTCAGTAATATGAATATTCCAGTATGTACTATACATAAGAAAGCAACTAATAGTTAAAAACTTATCATATATTTGCACATTACTTATCACAATTGGTTAAAGTATAAATTGGTCGTCATAAATTTCTTTTTAATACTGTTCATTATTTTTCAAACAATATGTATTTAATAACATTTTTATGCCTGCATTTATAGTATTTCAAGTCATCCCTATTATCAATAAAAAAAAATTTTATGTACGAACGGGCTATTTATTCTTTAATTATAAAAATTTACAATTCCTCTATAGATGTTGGTTGATAAACTATTGGGTTGTCCGGAAAATAATGCAGGATTTTAAGTTTTCATTAAAAAAAATCTATATAAAATATTCTGTTTACGTTTACAGGATTACTCATTTGTATGAATGTCAACACTTATTAATCCTCTTCCAAATGATATTGTTTGTTTACCTCTGTAGCATTCCGCTACTTGGAAATAATTCAGTCATCCTTATAATGTCAAAGCGAGAATTTCGTACGATTTTCTTTTACGAGTTTAAACTCGGCCGAAGCGGAGCCCAAACGGCTAGAAACATTAACCAAGTCTGGGGCGAGGGTTGTGTTAATGAGTGCACTGTGCAAAGGTGGTTTAAAAAATTTCGGGAGGGAGATTTCAGCCTTGAAGATGAAGAAGGTCGTGGAAGGCCTTCCTCTCTTAATGATGATGTTCTGCGATCAGTGGTGGAAGAAAACCCCAAAACAACTGTTCGAGAACTTGCAGAGCAACTCAAAGTCAGTAAAACGACCGTCGCTGACCACCTCAAGGCGATTGGAAAAGTGAAAAAACTCGAAAATTGGGTTCCACACTCATTAAACGATCGCCAAAAAAATCAGCGCTTTGATGTTTGTGCATCACTTCTTTGTCGAAACAAAAATGACCCATTTCTGGCCAGAATTGTTACATGTGACGAAAAGTGGATTCTCTACGATAACACTAGACGTTCTGGACAGTGGCTCGACAAAGGAGAAGCTCCAATACATTTTCCAAAGCCCCCAACTCATCAAAAAAAGGTAATGGTTACGGTATGGTGGGCTTCATTTGGTTTAATACACTACAGCTTCTTAAATCCTGGCGAAACCATCAATGCTGAATCATACTGTAACCAAATTAATACCATGCATCAGAAATTGGCAGTAATGAAGCCCTCTTTGGTCAATCGGAAAGGGCCCATTTTGTTGCATGACAACGCTCGACCACATGTGTCACGTGTAACGTCACAAAAATTATTGGAGCTTGGCTATGAAACTTTGCCTCACCCACCCTACTCTCCGGACCTCTCGCCTACTGACTACCATTTTTTTAGACACCTGGACCACTACTTACAACACATAATATTCAAAAATCAAACGGAACTGGAAAATGCATTTATTGACTTTATCAATTCTAAAAATTCTGAATTCTACTCAGACGGAATTAATAAGTTACCAACACGTTGGGAGAAATGTATTGAGAGTATGGGAAATTATTTTGATTAAAGAACATTGCTTTAAAGTAACTAGTTTCTTTTTTTTTGTTTAATACCAAAATCCTGCATTATTTTCCGGACAACCCAATAGGTATGTTTACATTCCTGTTATCTTTTGGAGTCCAACATGAAAGCCACCAATAATTCTTAGAGCAGTATTTTGGACTACCTGGAGCTTGCAAAAATTTGGTTTAAACATATTTCCCTAAATAGGAGTAAGTGATTAATGGAATGTAAAGTTCATAAATAAGTTTTTATTTTTATTGGACATTCCAAGTTATTTAACATTCTAAGCCCACAGTAAGAGTGAGTTATTTATTGTGACATGATTAACATTGTGATGTTTGCGTTGAGTAAACAGTATTGCCTCAGTCTTGCTATGATTAGGTCATAACCTTCAGTTTTCAAAATATTTAAAACATCCAGCTACAGTTACTGTCTACTGATAGTACCAACTGTATAGACTCTCATAAAGGCCATATCATCAGCAAAGAGAATCGGTTCAGCTGTAGTTTTTAGGTTGGAAATGTCATCTATAAAGATATTAAACATGGCCCAACAGCATACCCTTGGTAGACCCGTATCTCATACTTCTTAAAAGCAACGTTATGCCATCAATCTGTAGAAAGAATTTTCTGTTCGTTAGGTAATTACTAAGTAAATGTGCAAGGTAGTAATGTGACATGAAGTTAATGAGACCTATGTGCCATTCACAGGCAAGCGATTTCTTCATGTCAATAAGTACCATTTCCCCACATGCTTATTTACATTAAAATTATAGACTATCATATCCATCGCTCTGGCCATCTGCATGGGCCTGAATTGACAATTCATATTATGTCATTTTCTATAATAGTCTCGTGAATAAGGGTTGCGGCTGTTGGACCACAATCGTAATCCATGAGACTATTATAGAGTAAAGGCTGATTGATCACACAGAAGATAATAAGATACTATTAATGTCATTATCATTTAAAACGTTCTAATTCTTTGCAGTACTACTTTCTCTGCAAAAATTTTGAGAGGGTACTAAAGTGATGTTGGGCGATGGCTACCAGGGAGGGTGTGATATTTATTAGGTTTAGGATAACTTTTGCTATTTTGCAGGAAGATGGAAAATGAGCATGTACTAAAGTGTTATTGATTATTGTTGTTCATGTTTGATTAAATGTGTTTATGTCTTTTAACTTAGTTTGCATGGTTAATCCCCTGAAGACAAATAAATTATGACTACTACATGATGTAATTCCGGCATGAAGATTGTTATTATGCAATGAAAATAAATGCTTTATTATTATATTGTCTTTTGCATTTTTGATCAATCGATGTGTTTGAAAAAATGAAAGAAAAAGTTATTGGTAAAATAAAATGAAGATATACCAGATATGAATTTTGATTACTGATCTGTCCGGTGTCGACATGGTACGCGGGCTTTTGGTGCACTGGTTGGTTGCTGGTACGTCGATGCTGGCGCTGCAACGGCGCTAACCAGCGCTATCTCTGGCACGCGTTTCAAACTTCCAAGTTTCAACTCCAGAGTCCAGTCGGCTTCCGCTTCTCGACCTGTTTGGTCAGTCCTCTCCTCGTGGGTTTTTGTTTTTATTTTTTTCAGTTTCTAGCCCGTGTTTTTGTGTTTCTACCGTTTCCCATTTTCGAGTCCGGAGAAGCGTCGAAGGATGTGAACATTTGAAGTTGCACCTTCTTTCGAGGATATGAAGTTTTCTAGTTATGGTGACTTACCTGATATTCAACATATAGAATGCTATCGGCCGTGTTATATGCCGTCAGCTCTTTACTCGCACTCAGTCTTGGTGAGTACCAAGTTCGATTTTTCCAAGGTTTCAAGTAGAAAAAACACCTTGGTATGCATGATAGTCTGTAGTGTTAACCTCGTCTTGCAGGAAGAAAAACACAACAAACTTCAAAAAGAACACAGCTGAAACGTCTCTCCCCTTCTAGTCGCCGAATATTAAATCAACAAGTTCTATAAATAAACAGCCGGTTCTAGAACACGTTGAAACGTTTAAGAAAACTCTTCTTTTTTTATTAGTGTTCGACCACTACAAAAGCGCGTTTTAAACATTTTATTTTTCTCCAGGCTGCCCAGGTAGTTGCGCTTTTGTTGTTGTTCTTTTCAGAAGAAGGATTAACGAGCCTGTTATTCCGGCGTCTACCTACAGAATTGACCGAAGCCGTGAATCGCAAAACACGTGGGAACAGAATGAATACAAATTTAAAAATTGAATAAATCTTATGTAAATTTTTATTCTTCGTGTAAGACATAAGTTGAAGATGAAGTTGGAAAGAGATATTCAGCCGACTGATCATCTCTTAACACCTACTGTTTTTCATTTTTTAAAAATTTTAACTCGTCTAATTTATTTTTTAACACAAAGTTTGTAACATATAACATGACCACAAAAAATGGATTTCGTAATGAACATGTTTCGTCCTGTACAAAAAAGAAAAAAAAGTTTGTTGCAGAAGAATTAAAATATCTAAACTGAGCTGAATTGAATTCCAATTGATAAACATCACCGAATCTTCGATCGGAAATGTATGCTTAGTCTTGGAAACAGAACGGAACAAACTGAATTTTTATTTATTTATTCCATTAGAGTTCGTGGTCAGATTGACCAATAAACTTATTTCAATTAATTAATCTTTATGTAAGGTATTGGTTGAGATAAAAATTTATTTTTATTATTATTATTATTTTTTAATATTTCATCATTTAATTTTAAACACAAATTTTTTGAACATAATCCCAAAGGAGAAATTTCAAAATGAACATGTTTTGCCCAGTATGAAAAAAGAAACTTTGTTTGAGAAGAATTAAAATATCAAAAAATGGTTAGTGGTCATCATTGACCATATTAATTATTCTCCAATTACATAATAATTAATGGAATAATTAATATGGTCAAGTATGACGACTAACGATATATGGGTTAATTTATCAAAATCCTATGTAAATTTTTATTCGTGTGTAGGGGGACATAAGTGCTAAGAAGTTAAAATGATATATATATATATTTTTTTTAAAATTGGAACATCTAATTTATTTTTTTAATACAAATTTTGTTACATATAACATGACCACAAAGGATAAATTCATAATGAACATGTTTTGACCTGTATAAAAAACACTTTGTTGGAAGCGAATTAAAATATCAAAACAGAGCTGAACTCAATCCTTTTTAAAAAAAAAGATAGTTCCTACTCACAGTAAGAACTATCTTTTTTAAAAAAGGATTGAACACCGCACTCACTCCATCGTTCATCATTTCTATATAGCTGAACTCAGTTCCAATGAACTTCACCGAATCTCCTATCGAAAATCGGAAATGTAAACTTAGATAGATCACAAACACATGGAAACAGTACGGAACAAACTTAAAATTTGTATACCATGTGTAAGACATACATACGAGAAGCTACGAAGAAGAAGTTGGAAAAAGATAATCAGCCTACTGGTCATCTTTTTAATACCTATTTTTTTTTAAATAGAATACATCTCATTTAATTTTAAACACAAATTTAAACTTTTAAATTCAATAAAAATACATTATATGAAAACATATCAAACATAAACGATATCAAAGCTTAAGGCTATAATAACAAATAAGACATATACGTATTTATATAAAAAAATAAAATATTACAATACTATTTCATCACAATAACTAAAGCAAAAGAATATCTTCAACGGCAAACATTTGATAAATCTTTGATTGATGAATGGACAAGTGATAAAATATTAATTTCCTTCGGCTGCGCATTGACACTTTGACACTGTCAAGGTAGACTAGAGTATTTAATTAGCAATTGGGGTTATATGATTTTGAGAAAGAAAGATGCTGTTTTGGTATTACAAGGAGGAATGAGTAAATTTAGAAGGGATAGAAGATCAGAACAGTCTATAAGTAACAATTGGTAGTGCTGAGTCTGCGAGTGGAGAGGTTTGAAGTCCAGTCAGTTCAAGAAGAACATCGTAGACCCTAGTCTAGCTATACCAAAGGAGGCGCAAAAATCGCCTATGGACAATTTTAAAATTTTATACCGACATTAATTTTTCAGCTTTTTTACCCTTTTGGTATTTTGGTACCAATTTGTATTGCCTATACCTTTGCATCGCTGTTTGGTTTATTGTGATAAACCGAGGATGGCTACCTAGCTACAAAAATATAAGCTGCGACCAATTTTAGCTGCAGAAAATATACGTATGTTTTTATACTAACGTCAGCTGCGGAGAACTTTTATGTCAATTTTAGCTACAGAAAATATAAGCTTTTATACTAATTTTATTTGGGTCGTTTATTAAATTTCTGGCCGGTCCGCTGTTTTGGTTTGTAGTGACAAGCGGGTTTTGGTAGCTTAGCTACAAATAATATAAACTTTTGTGTGAGTTATGCAATTACCGGGTAAAGGAAGACATATTCCATTTTGTCGCGGAATATGCCCCATTCTGTCCCCCTATCGTTTGTCTGCGTTCGGCGAAAGAACCGTATCAATGGACAGATTCATAAAATTGCTCAACGGGCCAGATTGGATGCACTTGGTAAATTATGCTAAAGCGGCCTGGGCCTATCGAAGGCTAATAGTAAACGAATTTAATAGTAATTCCCTTTTCTTTTTCTTTTTTACTGCTCATCTCTTTTCCCCCGCTCTTTCTCTTGATATTTGGTGCTTCTGTTTCTCCGGTCTCACCTCCGGCTCATTGATTTTTACTTCTCAGTTTTGTGTCCTTTTTATTTAGTATTTTGTTATAGATATTACATTTAGCATATATTTAGCTTAATGTATTTGTACGCTTGTTTTATAGGATTAGTTAATAATTAATCCAAACTCCGGCAGACGGTTACCTTGTCGAATTAAGTTTATTTTCTTGTCTGAATAATCTGTAATTTTTATTTTCTTCATGGGTGCAGTAATTATTAATATTGTTACTACTTACTTTGTTACTGGTAAACTTATTATTATATAAACTTTTATACCAATTTTATTTTGGTCTTTCTATGCCTCCCAGTTTTGGTCTGTTGTTACAAACCAATTTGGTAGCATAGCTACAAAGAATACACACTTTTATACCAATTTATATTTTATTTCGGTCATTATGCCGTCACTATGCCTAACTTGTTTTGGTCTGTTGTTTACAAACCGAAGGTGGTAGCATAGCTACAAATAATATGAGCTTTTATACCAATTTTATTTTGTCATTTCGTAAAATCATGTTTTTCTTGTCCTCGCTGTTTTGTGCTGTTATGACAAATCGGGGATCCTTAGGTACAAAAATGTTATGCCATTATTTTTAAAGAACCTGACAGATTAAAATGATAGTTAACGTAAAGGCAGGCTGAGAGATAAACTATCATATGTTCCATGGCACAAATAATCTACTATTTTTAGAAGAAAACTTCCTATGTGTCAAAGGAAAATCATGTGTTTTTATATGTTTTTTTAAATACTTTTTTCCCCCAGGAAAGAATGTTTGTTCTTCTCCTGTTCCTTTCTAGCCAATTTTCCTCTTATACAGAAACGGAGCCAAGAAAGGGGCTCACCGAATTATAATAATCAGAGACGCTAACAAGGCTCCAAGGTGGGTACAGTCTCACCGAAAAATCACATCTCGGTCGGTAGTCGGCGGCCGGTCAGCCTCGCTTCGAACAATGGGCCTTTTTCACCTGTATCAAATCATAAAGTGTCGACCTTTAAACCCAAATTGAATTCTCGGGCTGGGTCAAAGTTGATTTTTTTTTCTGACAATGTTGTCAGGGATTATGTCAGTTTCTTCCTTTTCTATATTTCATGGGATCTTCCTTTCCTCTATGTTCCTTGTGGCGAAAATATCGGAGTTTGTAGGATTTTATATAAAAAATATCACATTTAAACTAAGCTTAATGTTGATAAGAGGAAATTCTTGCAAAGTTATTACTTATGAAAACTATATAGATATGGTTATTATTGTTGCAATATGCAAATTTTGCAAATTATGATTTTCTTTTTCTTGATTATAAGTAGAGACCGGATTTTTATGCAGTTGCATATTTTGTTTGCCACCACATACGACCGAGGACATCAATTATCTATCCGAATCATGTATCTAGGAAGCCGAAGGTTAAATTTTAAAGAGCATATTTGTGAATATTTGAAGGATTTTTTACGTAAAATCGCATTTATCGCGCAAAATAAAATATACATTTATAAATAAGAGTGCACAGTTTTGATTATCGAAAACGACAGCGAGACTCAGCGAACCCAGAGATTCGGCAATTTAATGTATGTTGTCCTCTTTTCATCAAAAAACAAAGCTAAAACATCAGACTTCTTTCTCAAATCGGAAATTGCCTAGTTGATTAATCGTTTACAGTGCGCTTTCCGCAGAACTATAAATCAACCCTGCATAAACATGTGACTACTCTTCTTTTCGCGAACAGTTACATAAAGACCTGTCTTTTGTTTTCTTAACCGTAAATTGACCTAGTTGATTCGGTGAAAGCATGACAGTTAAAATTCAGTTCGATCATTTAATCCTTGACCAGAGTTTGGTAGGATAATTGGTGATCTCATTGAAGATTTTACCCAAAACACCTAGGTCTTTGTTATAAGATTAAATTATAAAATAAATGCAAGTTATGTCAAATTATTGTTACATTCAAGTCGTGGTAAAGTGCATAAATTTCACTTCCCCACGGATGTGGAACACATATATTCAATATTCTTAGGAACTATGTAAACAGCATTAAACTGCATTTTCTCCCTCTCCCGATCTAATTATTCTAATCTATCTCTCTATCTAATTATTATTCACTCTTTTTTCATACGTGGAAGTAGAACGTCTCAACTGTTGTATTCACTTTGTTAAATAAAAGTTATTTTATAAAAACACTTCCGTTTGATTTGCTTTGATTAACTGAACTCACTTTGGGGGGTATTGGCATCGAGACAAGGACCTCCAAAATCCAAGGAAGATTCTATTGGGTTGTCCGGAAAATAATGCAGGATTTTGGTATTAAACAAAAAAAAAGAAACTAGTTACTTTAAAGCAATGTTCTTTAATCAAAATCCCAACGTGTTGGTAACTTATTAATTCCGTCTGAGTAGAATTCAGAATTTTTAGAATTGATAAAGTCAATAAATGCATTTTCCAGTTCCGTTTGATTTTTGAATATTATGTGTTGTAAGTAGTGGTCCAGGTGTCTAAAAAAATGGTAGTCAGTAGGCGAGAGGTCCGGAGAGTAGGGTGGGTGAGGCAAAGTTTCATAGCCAAGCTCCAATAATTTTTGTGACGTTACACGTGACACATGTGGTCGAGCGTTGTCATGCAACAAAATGGGCCCTTTCCGATTGACCAAAGAGGGCTTCATTACTGCCAATTTCTGATGCATGGTATTAATTTGGTTACAGTATGATTCAGCATTGATGGTTTCGCCAGGATTTAAGAAGCTGTAGTGTATTAAACCAAATGAAGCCCACCATACCGTAACCATTACCTTTTTTTGATGAGTTGGGGGCTTTGGAAAATGTATTGGAGCTTCTCCTTTGTCGAGCCACTGTCCAGAACGTCTAGTGTTATCGTAGAGAATCCACTTTTCGTCACATGTAACAATTCTGGCCAGAAATGGGTCATTTTTGTTTCGACAAAGAAGTGATGCACAAACATCAAAGCGCTGATTTTTTTGGCGATCGTTTAATGAGTGTGGAACCCAATTTTCGAGTTTTTTCACTTTTCCAATCGCCTTGAGGTGGTCAGCGACTGACTTTGAGTTGCTCTGCAAGTTCTCGAACAGTTGTTTTGGGGTTTTCTTCCACCACTGATCGCAGAACATCATCATTAAGAGAGGAAGGCCTTCCACGACCTTCTTCATCTTCAAGGCTGAAATCTCCCTCCCGAAATTTTTTAAACCACCTTTGCACAGTGCACTCATTAACACAACCCTCGCCCCAGACTTGGTTAATGTTTCTAGCCGTTTGGGCTCCGCTTCGGCCGAGTTTAAACTCGTAAAAGAAAATCGTACGAAATTCTCGCTTTGACATTATAAGGATGACTGAATTATTTCCAAGTAGCGGAATGCTACAGAGGTAAACAAACAATATCATTTGGAAGAGGATTAATAAGTGTTGACATTCATACAAATGAGTAATCCTGTAAACGTAAACAGAATATTTTATATAGATTTTTTTTAATGAAAACTTAAAATCCTGCATTATTTTCCGGACAACCCAATACAAGGACCAATGGACATGGTGAACTTGTTCTTCGTACTCTTGTAAATCAACAATTTTTTTTATTGTAAAGAAAAACCAACTGAATACAAACGGGATACACTAAACACATAACTGTTCTTTATTCTAACTCATCATTAATTATCAATTTTAACAAATTCAATTCAAAAACAACCCTACGTAAGAACTTTTTTTAATAAATAAAAACTGGCGTTGTTAAAATTCAACAGAGAGTACCTAGAAATGGTTCCAAAATTCACTGGTGGTCTTAATAGATTTTTAGATATATTACAAAAACTAGTAAATACATTTGAAGATAACAATAATTCGACATTCCTCCCTCCTCAAGTTAGAGCTTCCATGTAGGTCTAAATCAATTAAAATTTACAATTCATAAAAATATTCATCAACGTCTCAGATACATTTTACAATATTCGTACCTTATTTTTGGTTTACATTAAGATGATTAACATAATTACTGGTTATTACATTTGCCCATAATAAATTTCCAGAGTATTACAGAGGATTACATTTTTTTTAAATTGTTTACTAAGTATTTATTTTTGTTTCAAGAAAATTGTTATACATATTATTGTTAATGTTGGTATTAAATCATACAAGAATAATGTCCACCAACTTGGGTTAGAGTAAATTGTTGGGATTGTGGGAATTTTATTTACAGGATTGATGGAGATGCTTTTTAGCTTAAGTTTTTTAAGTTTAATTCTGAAGTTTGGAAGTTGCTTAGGGCGAAGTGTGTGATTGATGTTTTGTATCAGAACAGGTGCATATACAACATTTTGATAGACTTCGTAGACAGTATGACTATTATGTAGAAAGTGTTTTTTCCCTAATAATAGGAAAAAATTAATCGATGGTTAGGGAAATAAAGTTAAGTTTTTTAAATATTACTTAATAATAATTTTTTATTATTATTAATTTTTATTACAATCTGTAATTATTATTTACAATATGTAATTTGCGGATACATGAACTTATGTACAACTGTTTACATTGAGGGGAGAAAATAATCAATGTTATCCTCCTTCTTCACTTTGATTACTTAATAATCAACAAATAATACTCAATTTTTAAATTAAAAAAAATTAAATTATATATACAAAATATATCTTAAAAAAAAGCTATTTATATTGAGAAATCTAAATAAAAAACGTTATATTATAATGTAAAATACTATGTCCTTTTTTTAAATAGATAAATGTAGATTCTGATGATCATGTAAGTTCCCGTTACGTCCAAAAGGTTAATGTAAAATTAAATAAAAAATTATTTTAAAAAAACACGGACAAGTTTAAAAAGCACACAAATTATGAATATATGTATATGTTTAATATGTAAGCGTTTCGCATACCTCATTTATCAGTGTAAATGTTCAAAATGGTTCAAAGTAACAATTTTAAAGGCGAGAGTTGAGACACATTTTCTGTCAATTAAACTGGATTGGAAGACATATCTGGCTTCGAGACTATTGAGGATGTTAATAAGGCTGAAATGGATTACAAAAATAGCCCGATGGCATAATTGAAAAGTTCACAATTTTAATAGGCTTGCTCCTTTATGACAGGTGCAATTTGTTTTCGAAAAAGCACTCGCGTTATATTTTTTTTTCGTGTCGCGGTGAAGGAAAAATCCAGAGTTGAAGGCCGTGGGGGTCCATCGGTCAGAAAGGCCCACGTTTCATTCTTACAACGGCGAAGCCTCGGAATGTGGGTGTAGCTTGGAATAAGTACAAAATCACATCACGCTCTCACTATTGCTGTGCTTTACTTCCACCGAATTGAATCCACCGGGATTTTTCTTTCCGAGCCGATGAAAACTAGCTGAAGCAAAAGGAAACCAACTCATTTGTTTTACATATGCTAGCCATTCAAAAAACATAACTGCTTTGCTTATGTTATTTATTACAACTAGAATCAGTCTAGAAAGTGAAAGTTGTTTTAATTCCATGTTGCCGTGGAATGCTTGCGATTCCAGTATGGTCAAAACGAGAGCAGTTATTTAATATTTCACTTAAATATCTTTCAACGTTGTTGAATATCCTTTGTTTGTACTAAGAGCGAAAATAAGTTTAGATGAAAATAAAAATTAATTTAACTTGTTACAACGCGGATTTGAACATAAAGCTGTGTCTTAGAGTTTTTGTGTGGGCGCATTCTCGAAGGTTTTAGGAGTGAGTCGGTGATCAAGTGCCGTTTAGTTAAACATGTGTTCATGGACTCGAAGACAAACAACTCGCTTCCATCAACGTTAAGCTTGATTTATGTTAATTTTAAAGTTTGGTTTTTTTGCTAAAATACTTGCTTATCCTTCTTATTTTGTCTGTTGGGACAAAACGAGCCTGGCGCTTATAAAATAAGATAAGCTTTTAAACTAATTTTATTTTGGTCATCCTATGTTTTGGTCTGTTGTGACAAACTGAATAAGGTAGCAGAGCTACAAAAAATTTAAGCTTTATAGCAATTTCATTTTAGTCATTCTACGACTTGCGTTTTTTGCCTGTTGTCACAAACCGAGGATAGTACCCTAGCATCAAAAAATATAAGCATTTATTAAAATTTTATTTTCGTCGTGCATTAATCGACTATAAGGCCTACAACCACTTCTATCAACTTCAAACTTGAGTCTGTTAATTTTAAAGTTTTTTTTTTCTAAAATACTTGCTTATCCTTCTTGTTTTGTCTGTTGGGACAAACTGAGGATGGTTACACTGGCTTTTATAATAAGCTTTTATGCTAATTTTATTTTGGTCATCCTATGTTTTGGTCTGTTGTGACAAACTGAATAAGGTACCAGAGCTACAAAAAATTTAAGCTTTATAGCAATTTCATTTTAGTCGCCCTACGACTTGTGTTTTTTTGCCTGTTGTTACAAACCGAGGATAGTAGCCTAGCATCAAAAAATATTTAGATTTATTAACCTTTCTGTTCGTCGTTTACTAATCGACTATAAGACCTATAACCACTTCCTTCAACTTCAAGCTTGATTATATTAATGTTAAAGTTTGTTTTTTTACTAAAATACTTACTTATCCTTCTTGTTTTGTCTGTGGGGACAAAATGAGGATGGTTATACTAGCTTTTATAAATAAGCTTTTATACTAATTTTATTTTGGTCATCCTATGTTTTGGTCTGTTGTGACAAACTGAATAAGGTAGCAGAGCTACAAAAAATTTAAGCTTTATAGCAATTTCATTTTAGTCATTGACTTGCGTTTTTTGCCTGTTGTCACAAACTGAGGATAGTACCCTAGCATCAAAAAATATAAGCATTTATTGACATTTTATTTTCGTCGTTCACTAATCGACTATAAGACCTACAACCACTTCCATCAACTTCAAGCTTATGTTAATTTTAAAGTTTGGTTGTTTTGCTAAAATACGGATCTGCCTATTTTCACTGTTTTGATAAACTGAGGATGGTAGCCAAGCTATAAATGTAAGATTTTTGCTTTCTGTCCCCTCTGGTTTGGTATCTTGTGAAAATCAGACGATGGTTCCTGGCAACAAGTAATATAAAGAAGTTTTATTTGGCTGTTTCCTAAAATCATGCTGGTCTGCCTATCCTCGCTGGTTTGATCCGTACATATATTTCGGCTTCTCGCCATCTTCAGTGTTGGGTTTGATGATTGGATATAACCAAGTTACCAAAACACAGAAGTTAAACTAATTGAATAAGACTATTGCTTATCATTAAACAAACTTGAGGGGCATCAGTGGCCGCAACGGTAGCGTTTGCTCTTCACTGTAAGGTTCGAATCCAGCGGCCCTGTATTCGACAAACTTACAATTTTTTTTTTTTTTTTTTTCAAAAACACCTACACCTGGTTTATATATCCTAGTAATTGAAATTTCCACGGAAAAGTGAGAAAGAGAGAGAAGAGGAAAATTGTAATTAATCGCCGAAATATCCCACAGATCAATATTATGTGATTGGCGAGAAACCGAAACGCGTCTGATTGACCAAAACAGCAAGGAAAACAAATCGAAATTATCGAAAACGACCCAACAACTACTGGTTCATAAGCTCGCAGAACTCCACTTACAATCTCATTAGTATTCATGTTAGCGCAGAATGCCTCTTGAGTTAATCATGTAAAAACTTAAGTATTTACTGTACCTTGTACTTTACATTGTAAGTTTTTAAAATATTGCAAGGATCCTTGTTTACGAAACTTGATTACTGTAAACGATTTAGTGTTGTTGGTTCGTACAAGGCAGTCACTAGGGTCTGTATATTCAGACTGTTAATGATAAGAAATGGCCAGATGGGATGATCAAAAGTAAAATAATATAAGAAATTAAATTATGGGTCGATGATCCCGTTTTAGATAAGAAGAACCCCTTCCTTCGAAAAGTCAAAAGAAAGGGGCCTGTCCTGGGGGGTGGGAGCACCTTTTGAAGTTCATGCCGCCACGGCTAGTTGCTTCCCTTCACGTGGAAATTTATTGCATTTCCCCTCGCCCGAATGTACACAAACAGTTTGAATTTTTTTTTTAGTTTGTATAAAAATGACAGGAATAAACTTGGAACGTTTGCCTGGTGGCGAATGCGTCAACACATGTCAGGCCTTTTGAAATTAAGGAAGGGATGGAAAGGATGATGCTTTTTGGATAGTATTGAGACTTTGAAACTTTTTAAATCACATATACAAACTTGAACTCGCCTTTTTTTATACCTACATCCTGGCTGATATCGCAGTGTCAGCGAAATTTTCGACAGTCACGATTTTATCACCCGAAATAGGAATATTTCCACTGATGTTCAGCTTTCAAAATCTACTGTTTTGGTTGGTTTGAAAATTAAGATGTTTTTCTTCAAAAGGTGATCGAACTTCCATTTTTTCATGTTCGCTGACAAGCTCATCACAATGACTTTTACTCACGAAGTTCCGTGCTATGAATAGTCGATTTTCCCCATGTCAAACAGTTTTTAACTTTTTGACCAGATGGTATGGTTTTATTTTTCTTTAGCCAACATGTTCGTTTTCAATTTTACTATCGTTGTATGCATTAAATCATTAAAAAAGAAATCACACGCTTTGGCCGTGTCGTGTGTAATGTTCAGGAATGGAATGCAGATGCTCCTGGATTCCTCGTGCCTCATCTGATGCATCATCGAAATTCTTATTCTTGCATAGATGTCATATTTATGTTAAATATTCACGTTTAACATATGTTCAGGAATAGATAAAAATTTAATGTATTTATTTTTTTCTGTTGTTTTCATGGATGATTTAAATAACAGAATTTCACAAATGTTAAGGAATCAAGCCAGTAAATTGTATTAATAAAGTTATTTCTCAATGAAATTAATTCATCATAACCTTGAGTAACACTTAATTAAATAATAAATAATTATACTGTAAATATTTTTTTAAAGTTATTAATAAAGGCAAGCAACTACTAAAGGTCATAATTAAATAATTTGTTTAAAATGAATCATTTTTTTGTTACTAGGATGCTATTTGTATGACTTTCATGTTTTTGTATATTATTAAAATCATTGTTGGATGCGTGATCCATGACTTGTTTTCGTTTGGGAGTAATTTTTGAGTAAACACTTAATGTGATTTGGTTCCGATCATTGTGGTCCGCCTGGCATCGCTCGTGTGATCGTCTACTTTTGTCATTTCTCCAACATCTGTGTATGTCTGCGTGTTGTACCTCGTCGCTCGCGTCCCGGCCGAATGGTATAACATTTTATCCTAATTGTGATATTTCGTCTTCAAATATCACAATTATAATAAAAACGTCGGTTGGAATGTAAAACTGTAACTTGATGTTTACATATGAAGTCTGACACTAATGTGTGGTCTGTCGCACTGGTTTAGGCATTTTACCATCTTAAGCTTGTGTGAAATCAAAGGCCATATGTACACGATGTTTATCCAGCATAATTTTGTAGTTTGGTCAGTGACGAATTAAAGTTTGTAAAAAAAAGGTATCTTACGCTTTTGTTTGATGTGAGATGGGAAACGACCAATTCAGCTTCGTCATTCTGTTGACAGAAACAAGAAAGCGACATATTGTTTAGTATGATTAAAAACATGAATAATATACAGAGGTTTAATTCATGAGCAGTGCAAATAATCTTATCGTCTTGTTCATAATTTATGAAAACGCTGAAACACCCCGAGCTGAGGACTGCGTTAACGACTCGGCATAGTTAAACACACGGATCGAAGATGTTATGTGAAAGGGGAAAATAGCTATATGCGCTGGATTAGACTATTAGAGCGGAGGAAGGGACCCGGCTACAGCTCTTTCTCATGTTCTTGCCCCGGACTGTACCACTTGTAAGAGATGAATCTCTGGGCTAACAAGGGAGTAAGGCCCTGGTTCCTTCTTCGGTACTTACCTACCTGCTGCCCGCCCAGCCATCCTCGGTCATAACTCATCCAAATCCTCTCTCACGAGATTCGGCAACGTCGCTCCTCTACTAATACTAGTCACGGGCAAGTAATAATGATAAAGAAATGCGAATGCAAACGTTTAGCACGATTTTCCTATGAACTGCGTTGACGAAGATATAAATTGGACTTGGTTTGTTCTTAAAAAAAAAATCTTTTGGGTTTTTTAAAATGGAAAGTTGTTAAAAACGAATTGTCAGAATGATCTACGACCTTTGCAGTCAAGTATTAATGGGTCAGGAGTAGTTATAATATATTTTAATTAATTAATGTCATGCTGGCTTCCATATCAGCACAAATTTTGATGCTTTAAAACATTTATATCCATATAGTACTATCTAACAAGACTTTTCCACAAACACTCAAGAAAAAAATTATGTTATTTCTTGATTGAAAAATTATATCTTTTATGGCTTCAAATTAAGCGAACACCGCAGGTATAAAACATACACAAATTCAATTGTTACTGCCAATGTTTCGACCTATTTTAACGTCATCATCAGGGCAAAGAAATCTTAAATATGTATGCAAATTGATATAATTAAGTTTTTGATAGATGGTTTCAAATTTCTTTCAAAGGCTGACTCAGTGCCAACATTGCCAAGGACTGTGATTGACGTTGGGACTGAGTGGGTCTTCAAATAAATTGGAAATTATGTATTAAAAAGTTAATGATGTTCATTTGTAGACAGTTTTAGGATTATTTTGCTCTGATGATGACCTTAAAATCGGTTGGCAGTTTGGTAGATAATTGAACTAGTTTTTCATCCAGACCATTCTGAGATCCACCGTACCAAGATTCAGATAGTTTGCAAGTAAAAAAGTGGTCGTAACATGTAACACTTGAATAATAAAAACATTTATTAAACATTAACCTGCACACAAAGCAGAATATTTCAAGATTATTATTTAATATACATGAAATTCAAAAATTGAATATAAACACAAACAATTTTTTTATCTAAAATTATTAAGTATTAAATTATGATTTAGTAGATTAAATTTTATTTTATAATGTAAAATTTATGTTACGTATATTTATGTTAAAATTGACCTTGTCTTGGTACCAGGGCACACAGGGCAGAGGGGCAATGAAGAGGCACATAAATTGCCAAGGAAGGTTCGTTGAAGACACCTGTTAGCCCTGAACCCTTTTGCAGTATACCAAAGTGCCAAAAATATAGATGTCATGCAATGGATTAAGAATAAGTCCTCGGTTCAATGGGATTGTATTCCGGAGCAGAGGCATGTGAACAAATTAATCAAAGTACCATCTTAGAAATGAATAGGTGAACAGCTAAATCTGGGGCTAGAATGATAGTTGCAATGCTCACTGGACAATGCAGACTCTAAAGGCATGTCACTGGGAACTGCAGAAACAACTCTGTACTAATATTGCCAGGAAGAAGGGAAACAGCGGAAAATGTCCTCTGTTCGTACGAAGGCGCAGAATCTGATTCTTAATCCTGGGAGGGAAAGCCATAGCCTGAAGGATACAGACAGGAGTCCTTAATAAAGCGTTGGGATCTGATAAAAACCCTTAAGATTTATGAGGAGCTCTAGATAATAATGGAGATGGCACAGCAGACCAATACTGGCCATGGGACCAATACATAGCAACTCCTTTTAACCTTTAAAGAATTAATTATTTCTAAGAGATTAGGTAGAAACCACTACAGAACTGACATCTTTTACAAATCCAATGTTCTGAAGTATGTACTAGGAGTACTACATTCATCTGAACATTAATTACCATTTGTATTCCGCCTGTATTCACAATCTATAACGAAACTTTTCCACCTATATAAATATAAAATTTTATATATCAGTTATTATTTTTGTAAGGAAGAAAATGTATAATGTAAGGGCATAAGGTGGTTTAGGAATGATGTCAACCATATTTTTAAGGGTAATTAAATTTTACAGTTTCATAAAGATTGGTTACAATTAAAAAAATATTAATTATAATTAGTAAATTAGGAGAAACCTCTTTAGTGCTAGTGACATCTTTTAATAATACATTTCTCTTAGTATGTACTTTTTATTTTTGTAGTTCAAGAGGAAGGTTTTGTCAAAATAAACTGTCTAGTGGAAGGTTGGGGATCATAAAAAGCAAACTTTAAGAAATATTTTCGGTCTTTAGTACTGCATAGACTGCTCAGCATGGGGTATACTCTGTTTCAACTGGAGATCTGTTCCCAGGTTTACCCATGGCTAGTAGTGGATTGATCCAACTGGATATGTTTGAAGATGTATTAAATTTTATGCCATTTTTTGTTCAAATAACTCTTCGAAATGTAAACTACTTCTTCATCCTTGATGAAGAAATTTGCTGGGGTTTCCTGACCACCCTGACACCAGACGTTGCATCTTCCAGATGGTCAACGTCTCTCCTGATCGAGGTGTACGACGATATAGCTTCAGGTCTCAATACGGAGACACCCGCTGCATTCTGGCCTGCTCTCATTTGCATGGCAGCGGTTGCTGCTTGTTCCATCAGGGACCTGTGCAATGCCACTATGTTCTCCTCTTCTTCTACCGGTTTGTGCTGGACCATAGATTTCTCCTTAATTATTCGTGCTTTTGCCAGTGCTTCTTTTTCTTGCTTCGTCCTAAGTATGAGCCTACACAAAAGAAAACAATTATAAAAATTGTATTTGGTTGTTAAATTTGACGATTATAACCTGTCATCTTGCATGATCCATGGACTGGAGAGCAACTGAGATGCGGATAATCTCTTTCCAACATCGGGTTCCAATAGTGACATGACTGCACTACGGTAATGTGAAGTGTGGGCTTCTTTTGTATCAAAGCTTACACGTTTTTCCAGTTGCCTTTGGATCATAGCCTCCTGGTTTGTAGAGCCGGTGAATGGGAGTCTTCTATTTAGCATCACATATGTCACCACACCTAAAGACCACATGTCGGATTTACGGGCGTCATACCTGCAAGAAATTTAGTTATACTACTTTTTATTTAGTTTAAATAAATCTATTTTACTTTCGCCCTCGAAGAACTTCAGGTGCTGTATATGGCATTGATCCGCAGTGTGTCTGACACAAATTCTCCACTGAAATACAATATTGTAATTTTTTCATTTGTTTGTATGCATAGTTGAAAATTATTACCTCCGTTTTGATATATGTTTCGAGCAAATCCAAAGTCAGATAGTTTGGCATTAAAGCTAGCTGTGATGAGTATATTTTCTGTTTTGATATCCCTGTGTACGATACCCATTTCATGCAGATACTCTAACGCTAGAGCAAGCTGAGCGGTCCACGACCTGGCTCTCCCCTCTCCAACCTGATTTTTCTTCAGAATGTACTCTAAAAGGTCTCCTTTTTCGGCCAACCTATTCAGAAAATTTTCATATTGAAAATGCCCCGTTGAAATTTCTCTGAGATATTTTTATTACCTCATGAAAATGAAAAATTTGTTTCCCTTATGAAGCATGCTATATAAATGGATGATGTGAGGATGGGATATTTTGGTGAGGATATCAATTTCTCTTGCCAAGAACTTCTTGGCAAAATTGGCCGGTGCCTTTGCCGCGTCTATCACCTTGCAGGCAAGCCAGTGCGTTTTCCCATTGTCGACTTTCTTGCATTGATACACCTGTAAAACTTATACGTTAAAACATCCAAACATTCAAACATTTTAATTTAAATCATACCTTGGCATATGATCCCTCTCCGACAATATTCTCAATTATGTAACCCCTGTTCGTCAAAATCTGAGCATCAGATTTTGACAGAGGGTGCTCAACTGGTGACTTTGCACTCATTTTGATAGTATGTCTATAAATAAATATAATATACTATTTTTTTTTTTCAGGATACCCGACATTATTGTTCACTACATCAAAGGATATCAGAATTGCAAACATTTCTAGACCATATTCATCAAAAGTTGCTATTGTTGTAAAGGTAGGATATACAAAAAATTTATATAATGAATTAAAAGAATTAAATGTTGCTTTCCAATAAAATTAGGTGAAAATCAAAAGAATCTCAGTTGTTGAATAACTTTATAAAAGAAAACTTTCAAATGTAAGAGTTAATGAAGTAAAAGTTTCTTGGTGGACAATTTTTTCAAGTATTTATTTATTTTATGCCGTACTATTTGTACGCACAAACAATTCACGGCTTATCTGTTGAGTTATATGTCCAGAAGTAAGAAATCTACATATTAATATCAAATGTCATACGTACTAAATTCACAGCAGAAAAAAAACAAAATAGATACTATCGACCGCGTTCTCCTATCTTATATAGGGAATTGAGATTTGATCTATCTCTGTTGCCACCTTTGCTCTTGATTTTATGTGAGTGTGAAGAAGTATTGTGTGTATTACGAAATGATTTAGCCTCCTGTGTCTTTAATAACTTTCATTTTCCTTCTTCCTTAGCAGTAAGGTCTATGAGGTATGCTAGAAAATAAAGAAATCTTATTATTAATTTATAATTTCGTAGGATCTTGAAGGTGCAGCAGCTGTGGATTACTATCATGAGGGGCGTCTTATATGCTGGACCGATTCAAGACTGGGAAGCATACAATGTGCTTCGTATAATGGCAATTATGTTGGTCCAAAGGTACAGTTGTGTTATGCTCTTTTAATGTTAAAAATATTAAATCAATTTAAACACTATGACTTATGTGTTTTTTAGCAACCGGTGGTTCAATAAGTGAAGTAGTGAGGAGCTACATCAAGTTCGATGCATATCAGAAAAACACCTTTTTCATGTTTGAACCTTTATTCGAGTCATCTTCAAGGCTGAAAAGTCAGCAATTATTACATGGAAAAAGGTGTTTTTCCAATGTACATCGAACTTGATCGCTCCTCACTACTTCAACCAGCTATGACTTACGTTCATGCTTTCTTTTATATTTGCATTTTAGAAAAAAAAATAATAGTGACAGCAAGAAGTTTTAACAAATTTACTTAACAGTGCTTTCTTTTTCAATTTCTTACAAAAGGAATTGACTGTAAAAATTCCCTAATGCATAATTATTTGACATTATGTTAACATAAATTACTTGCCTTAAGCCTGTAAAGTAATTATGATTTTTTTTAAGCTATGGAGGAAACATAAGTAGCTACTTATATGCATAATAATCACATAAAATAAATATATAAATTATTGGATTTCTTTTTGAGGTCTGCAGGGGTGATTAATTAATCTTTAGTTCAGATGTTTCTGATCATCTTGGTCTTATCTTCCTTTTTTAGTCTATCAGTAATATTTTTTGAAAAGAAAAAGGAAATAAAATGTCTGACATACAAAACAAGTGATAGGTAGACCAGAATGATCGGAAATGAGAAAACTACTCTGAATGTTTTGCTGTTTCCTAAGTTGAGTAGAGGAAAAACTTATTTAAATTTTTTATATTGCAGTTGTACAGTTTTTAACCCCATTTATGATTCTTTAATCCAATACTGTGTCCTGGCAAACAGCTTTTTATATATTTTTAAATTCTAATATGTTTACTTGAATTCATAGTTGTGCCATGGGAACTTCTGATGGTTTATGCAAATTACAAAATTTTTCTAGGCCAACGCGCCATATTTTGACTTCTCCAAAGCTGTATTGTGATTTGCATTTTAAACTGCGACAGTTTTTTTTTCTGCATGCACTATTTGATGTATTTTTATACTGGTTATCATGTGGACTAATCTGTCTTCTAAAAATTCTAAAGATAAACATATCGAAATTTGCTAAAACTCTAAATTTGTCCAGTTGGGCCTACAGCCTTTTTCCAGCAGCAGAACTTTCACTGAATTTTTATGCTTGGGCTCTTTATGTCTCTCGTCTTCTTGAGAAGTTTCTTTCATTATTAAGATGAAATAATTTGCACCGATTTAAAAAGGCTTGTCAGTTGAAAAATTTCCATAGCAGCTGTCTCAATCTCCAAGATGTAGTGTTTTGTTTGAAATATGTGAATTGTGTTTTGTTTGAGTTTTGAATTGGCACGATTACTGTATTTCTGATAGTATCAAATCAAAGTTGATAATTGAAAAACTAGAATATTTTTGGGCTAGAATTTGAGTACCAATGTTGATGTAGATAAAATAATTCTCTTTTCCATGATCGGCAGCTATCTCTTCAGCTTCAATTTAAGTTTGTAAGTCAGATCACAGCCATCCTTGTCAGTCCTTAGCCGGTTTTGCCCACCGCGGTGTACTGAAGTCGCCTGGGAATTGATCATTCTGACCAATCACTGGGATTGGGCAAAATGATAAACCTTGATACATTTGTTGTTTCACTAGCAAATGGATAAAATGAAAAGCTATAGGTTGCACATATGTCAAACACAAAGTCAGACAAAAAATAAATCATCACTTGTTTAAAACTTATTTTCCTTGAATAAAACTCTAGCTGTACACTAGGTGTAATGGGTTTTAGTTAAAATTCGACTTACGCTTCCTGCATTCTAGACCTTCTGTCTATGTTGGGTCACTAATTTGGTGTTTATGTTTTACATGTTCCCCTTGTGTAAATTGTGATGAAACACATTTTTAAAAAAATCTGATTGCTGTAATAATTTTTAATTTTGTAACTTCTTTTATTTATTTTTGCTTTTTCTCAGATGAATGTCGTCGCGAGTGGGCTATTCCTACCGGAAGGCCTAGCCTGCGATTGGCTCACTCAGAAGCTCTATTGGACAGATGGAGAGACCAATAGGATCGAGGTCATCACGATGGACGGCAAGCAGAGAAAAGTTCTCTTCTGGGACATTGACCAGCCCAGGGCAATTGTCGTCGTACCGAATGATAGGTCGGCAATTTTCCCCCTCGTTTATGTTTTTAATAAATACATTTTTTTATTGTTGTTTTATTTTTATTTTGTAATGTTGTTTTAGTATAATGTTTTGGTCTGATTGGGGTGATGTACCAAAAATTGAGAGAGCCTCAATGAATGGTGATCCACACAGCAGGAAAATAATTGTCTCTGATGACATTTATTGGCCAAATGGCATGACAGTTGATTACGATGCCAAAAGAGTCTACTGGCTGGACGGGAAACTTCGTTTTATCGCCGTAAATTATTTGAATACTTTTGAGTTTATTCTGAAAACTACACTTTTTTCTATTTTTATTAAAAAATTTTTAAAGTAATTTGTTTAGTGCAAATTTATTTAAGTAGTTCACCAAATCATTTTAAAATCTTTTTGTAAAAAATTTCTCTCTCTCTCTCTCTCTCTCTCTTAACAATATTGTACCAATTAATTTATTCACATTACATGATAGCCATCATGTTTAATTCTAATAGTTTTAAAATAATTTTAGTGGATTGATCTTAAATGTTAGTTGGTACATTATTGAAATTACTACTACTAGATATGAATGTAAACCATTTTTTAGGTGATGGATTATGATGGAAGAAATAGAAGGAAACTGATTGAATCTGATGTCCCATACCCTTTCTCACTTACCATTTACAAAGAAAAGATGTTCTGGACTGATTGGGAGACGTGGTCGATCCACACATTCGACATTAATACTAGTCAAACCAAGGAACTTTTCCATATTGCCAGTTCAGCGCCTTTCGATGTACGAGTGATGGATCCAAGCAGACAGCCTCCTAAGATTACACCCTGTTCTGTAAATAATGGTGGATGTTCTCACCTCTGCCTCCTTTCGCCGTACAGCCCAGGCTATTCCTGCGCTTGCCCAACAGGAGTCAAGTTAATCGACAACTATACTTGCGCAAATGGACCTCAGGAGATGATCCTGCTCGTCCAAGTAAATGAAATCTGTCTGATCTCGCTGGATTCACCGGACCATACGA
This sequence comes from Cimex lectularius, assembly GCF_000648675.2. Lineage (NCBI taxonomy): Eukaryota > Metazoa > Arthropoda > Insecta > Hemiptera > Cimicidae > Cimex > Cimex lectularius. The sequence continues at coordinate 2,634,231 of NW_019392993.1, forward strand.
TTATTTCGCTTAACATAGTTGGAATCAAACATGCCATCGGGATAGACTATGACCCAGTGAACAGTTACATATACTGGACTGACAATGAGGCTCAGGTCATTCGTAGGGCAAAGTTAAATGGCACAGAGAGTTCAGATCAGATGGATATTGTTTCTTCAGAACTTCAATCGCCTGACGGCGTTGCCGTTGACTGGAGGGCACAAAATCTTTACTGGACAGATTCAGGCACGGACAGGATACAAGTTCTAAGATTACAAACTACATTCAGTAAAGTGCTTATAAATAGCGGATTAGTGGAGCCGAGAGCTATTGTTGTCGCTCCTGATGAAGGCTTAATGTTCTGGTCAGATTGGAATGAGAAAAATCCAAAAATAGAAAGGGCAGGTCTTGATGGTTCTATGAGGACTCTTTTAGTGCATGATCATTTAGGCTGGCCCAATGGAATCGCACTCGACCACCCTGCAAAAAAACTCTATTGGTGTGACGCTAAAACTGACAAAATTGAGGTTATTATTTTTTAATATTGCAACTTTATTAGCTTAGTTTAAAAATTGTAATATACGTTTTATTTTTAAAGGTTATCAATTATGACGGAACCGATAGAAAGGAGATTATAATGGACAATATACCACATGTTTTCGGTCTCAGCTTGCTTGGCGATTACCTCTATTGGACTGATTGGCAGAGAAGGAGTCTAGACTCAGGTCATAAAATTACTGGTGCTAACAGAAGGGTAAAATTGCGACATATTTATTTTTAGTTTTGTTCTGTAGTTCATTTATTTCATTTAATATCATTTCATTTGATAGATAATACTCGACTTAGCGAACATGATGGGACTGAAGGCAATAGGGAAAATGATGAAACCTACCAAGTACAACCCGTGCGCTCAAAATAACGGAAATTGTTCTCACCTCTGTCTAAACACACCGACGAAATATACTTGCGCTTGCCATATAGGTAATTACCAAAGTTCTCTGTATTTAACAAAATACATATATTTTACTATTTAATGTAATATTTTGTGTTTTAGGTTATGAACTTGAAGCAAACGGATTCTCTTGTGTTGTACCAAAAGCATTTTTGCTCTTTGCTAAAAAATACAATATTGGCAGAATCAGTATTGAAAATGCTCAGAATGATGCAATAATTCCTGTCTCTGGAATAAAAGATGCTAGGTAAGAAAGTTTTCTGTAAACTTACATATGTAACACTTTATTTTTTTTTTTTTTGGGGGGGGGGTTTGGGCATTAGGGATATCTGATTCAACAAAATATTACATTTGATTTGTTACAGTGCACTCGATTTTGACATCAAAGATGGCAGGATTTATTGGACTGATGTGAAAGCCAATGCCATTGCAAGGTCTTATATAAATGGCTCGCATGTTGAAAAAATTGTAGAGTTTGGTCTGGAATCTCCAGAAGGTATATTTCACCACCGTTTTACCCATGATGTGTATTTGAATTAACTAAATCTATGTTTATCAAGGTCTTGCAGTCGATTGGTTAGCTCAAAATGTTTACTGGACTGACGCATCTATGAAAAGAATCGAGGTGGCCAAACTCGACGGCAGGTTTAGGAAGACTATAATCTGGTCTGGGCTGATCGAACCGAGGAGTATCGCAGTGGAGCCGAAACGCAAATTCATCTTTTGGAGTGATTGGGGCAACTCTGGCTCAATCAACAGAGCACTCTTAAACGGGGCCTCACCGAAGGTTATTCTGGCCAACATTGGCCGTGCCAACAGCTTGACTATTGATTATGGAGAGGGAAGGATATACTGGTGTGCGATCCAAGGATCAATCGAGTCAGCTTATCTTAACGGGACAGAAAGATCTACGCTAGTGAAAAGTCCGCGACCTTTCACTATGTCAATATATCAGGTAATACAACATATAACATTTATGCTGATAACATTCTTAATTTTGAATCTTAATTTTAGGACAACGTATATTGGTCAGACTGGGAAACAGGGCAGTTGTACGTTACAAACAAACATATGGGTCAAAACAAGACATTGCTCCATCCTCAGGCTGAACAAGTGACGTCTGTCGTCGTCTACCATAGTTGGGCTCGATTGGGCTGGACAAACTGCACCAATGGTGGAGGGTGTGCACACCTCTGTCTTGGATCATGCACCTGTCAAAATCATTACACCTTAAGTGGTGATAAGTGCCTGCGTGAGTTATTTTTAATGTCTTTTTTAATTTGTTTTAATATCTATGTTCTTTTTATTTATTGTTGTAAAAATCTTCAGCTCCTTCATCATTCATGCTGGTAGCGACTAAAAATTCGGTGAGTCGACTTGTTTTTGAGTCTGGTGTCTGCCCTGACTCACCTCTTCCCATACATGGTTTGAAGAATGTCAAGTCAATCGATTACGACCCTATCCACAATGCACTTTATTGGGTAAGATACTTTCATCAATACATTCTTATATCTTTTCTCTCTCTTCACAGTTGTCGGTTTAGAACCTAGTTTTTCCCTAGAAATTTTGTAGTTAGCATGTATTAGGTTGTAAAATAAGGCAGTAGTGTGGATTCAATGAAAATTTCAGAATATATTTAATCAACAATATAGGAACTTTTTTAATCCACCTATCTGGTATCATCTTCCATGTAATTCTGCAATTCCAGGCTCCTAGAACATCTCAGGTTTTTGAGGAATAACTCCTCAAGGTTTTTTTTTCCAGTCCTCAAGCGAAGTAAAGTTTTCACGTTAATTGAGTTTTGCAGAGTCCAGAATAAGTAGAAATCTGTAGGGGCTTTGACAGGCAAATACAATAGGTGGGATGTGCTAACCCAGCCATGCTCGGAAAATTACTGATTCATCTGAAAAGAAGTGTGGAGGCGAGCTTTAATCATTTCAATTGTATACAGTGTACTCTACAATTAATGGTTTGTTTTGGCAGAAGTTCATATTAAAGCCATCTGCTTCCAATCCCACCAAATGCACCCACCTTGATGTATAATCTGGCATTTGGATTTGTTGCATGCAGTCCCTATTTGTTTCTTTAGTATTTAACTTTTGTCTATTGTGCCGTTTGGAGTTGTTAACTGTTGCTGCGTTTCTCCCAGGATTTTCCTTTCTGAACATTGTTGTAAAAAAACTTTTCTCTACATCTTTCTACAACCAATCTTTCTAAAAATGTCCCTTTTGCATCGCGCTTTAGGAGTGAATCGCAGATGGAGATGTTTCCTAATAAATTATTCTCATTCTACGCATTATATCGATCCATATACATATCCAAAAGCTAAAAAAATCTCCAAAAAAAGCTCCAGCTGTTGAAACGTTTGTGTGAGATATATTGAGGGTTTTATGATGCCTCGTGCTGAGTGTGGGTTTCTTGTGCCAGAAGATTAAATTAAATCATTATCAATAGTTCACCGACTACATGGGTGCTTTGCATCTTCCAAATCAAAATTTCTCTTGTTATTACTAGTAGGCAATAAAAATCCTCAAGAATGCCATATAATGTACACTAATAAAACCCCAAATATGCATAAAAACTACTCAAATATTCCATAAATAATTTGCACTAAAATATTAAAATAAAAACCCAGCTAATAATTAGCTTTTTTTCTCATTCTGATCAAATATATATTCCTTTAGAAAGAAAATAGAGCAGAAAAATCTGTCCCTCAAAAAATCATATAATTTAAAATTTTACATAAATTAAAAAATGAAGCGTAATGAACTACATGATCTGAATTAAAATTCAATTTTCATTTCTCTAAAATTATAGCATTTATTGCTCAACAAATAATTCTGCTATAAAAGAAAAATCCATTTCAACTTCGACAGAAGTGACGGGAGCATACCTGTAGGAACTTAAATTAACTAGATCATTGATTTCCTGTATAAAAAATTTATTTTTTCCATTTAGGATTTCATTAATTTCTCCCAATTCAAGCAATCTTGTATTTTTGCTATTTGTGGTGCAAAAAAAATTGAATGGATTCAAACCCGGGACCTTACCAGGTCAATGCCTAAACTGTTGTGGCCACCGACGCCCCTTTGGGATGTTCTTTAATTTATCTTGCAATATAGCTCCTCCATTGCTGGGGATTTACTCATTTCCTTTTTTTTATGAAAGGACAATTCCAACCTGCTATTTTAGAAGTTGAAATTACCATTTTCAGTATTTTTTAAGGTGTATTAGGTTGAAAATATGAAAAGAGATTTAGAGGGCAATTTTTGTTCTTGAAATTAGGCCCAAATTTCCACAATTCGACTACTTCAATAAAGTAATTTTTCAGGAAAGACAAAAAAAAAAAAAAAAAAAAATGCACCTAGAAGTTTTGGAAATAGTTGTCTCAAATAAGGTGCCGATTATTTCAAGAAAATTGTACTGTGACATTTTTTCCTCTCATATTCTTAACTAATTTATTTTTATTTCTTTAATCAATTAACAATGTTTCAAAAATTGAAGAATTCTTCAAATATGCAAAAATATGTCGAAAATTTGAACCATTGATTCACAGAAATTTTTTTGTACAATGCTATGAGCTTATTTTACAAGTCAATATTTTTCATTTTCTGTCAAAAATAGCTAAATTATAGTCAAATTTAAATTTCTAGCTTGAAGGGAGATCACAGACTACTATCAAGAGGTGGTCTCAAGGTGTGTCGAGTGTCGTCGTAAGTGGGCTTTATGGTACTACATCTTTTGCAGTTGATCCTTTCTACCGAGTGCTATTCTTCACTTGCCCTAACGAAGGCACTATCAATGCCACAAAGCTCGATAACGGCACTTCTACCACCGTTGTTATCCGGACTCATCCTTCTGAAAAACCAAAGTTCATCGCTCTTCATACTCTAAAAGGGTAAACTTTTTTTCTGTATTAATTATTCTTTTTGTTTAAGGTCTTGGTTGGGATGAAAAAGTTAGTGTCACCAGTGGGATTTGAAGGTCGTGGGTTCAAAATCCGCTTGTGACACTCACTTTTTCATCTCAACAAAGACCTTACATAGAAAGAATAATTAATTGAAATAATTAATATGGTCAATTAGACCACTAAACATAAATGGAATTGTTTATAAATTTGTTGTATTGTTTAAGTGATTTGTTTGATTTTTGTTTTAGTTTGTTGTTTTGGGTCGGAGAAAGCAGGGAAAGTCGGATTTACAAAAGTCGTATGGACGGAGTGAGGAGAGTGACTTTAATCAGCAACCTACCCCAAGTTGTTTCGTTAGCAGTGGACCAGAAGGATAGTGCCATTTATTGGGCCACAGGTATGCATCTAGAGTCGGCCGATTTTGAGGGAAAAAATAGGTAAATTATTTATTTCTTTAAAAACTAAGCTCTGTTAAAAATTTGTTTTTCTTTGAGTCTATTTAAAGTGACTTTTATTGTAGAGTCATAATAGCAACTGGAGAGAAAATAAATTGGATAGCAGCGATGGGCAAGTCAGTATATTGGATTCATTCAACATCAGTGATGAACTATGACAGGCACACAAATCATGCTAAAATTGTGTTCAATTCCCACAATCACCTTGTAGCTTTAATTTCTATGAGGGTGCCTTCAAAAAAGGTAGTTTTTCATATATATATATCTATGTAATTTTGTTGTACTAACCAAACAACCTTTTCTAGTCTCTAATTCAACCAAATTGGAAATGCTGGAATGGGGAAATATTGCAGTCCCATATAGATTGTACAAGGGAGGGCCCGTGTTCGCACGATCAATTCTCTTGCATTTCATCTCCGGGAGAATGCATACCGATGAAGTGGAGATGTGATTCCATGGCGGATTGTTTTGACGGAAGTGATGAGACTAATTGCCCCCAGTGCGCTCCTGACAAATTCACCTGCCAGCCATCGTTATGCATCGGTATGTTTGGCGTTTGAGTCGTTCTAAAACGTACTGATATCGGATTTTTTTAAGATATGAAATTTGTCTGCGATGGGACTCCTCACTGCCCAGACAATTCAGATGAAAAATCCTGTTGCATCACAAGTGGAGGCCATCAGTGCGGTTCGAGGTGCATACCGGCACAGAATATATGCGACGGCTGGTCAAACTGTTCCGATGGTTCAGATGAGTCTGCTGAGGCATGTGCCACTGCTGACAGAAGAAGGATGGCAGTGGTATCAGATGGCCATATCTCTCAAGGGCCCATTGTATTCATCGTTTTTGTCATTGCTAGTCTTATTGCTCTTGTTGGCTACTCCATTTTCAGATGGCATTCAAGGTAATTAATTATTATTATTATATTAGAGAAAGGAAATTTTAAAAATTAGTAGTAATTTAGAAAACCTATGTATTAATTTTAGTACACTACAGTCCTGTTTAACACAATTTCATGAGACCATATATGGTGGTATGGTATGGTAGAAAAGGATACTAGGAAGCGGGGTTTGTACTCCCCAGGCACTGCATTACAGTTACACTAATTACTTAAAGTCTAAGTTACATGTTTCACTCTTCTATTTTTTCGATAAGTAGATTAACTCATGATTTATACCAGCTCATGAATTTTATTTCAAATTTACATAGTGATGAAAAAATAAGTAACCCTTGAATATTAATTTTGAAAACGAAAAAAAAAGAAAGAATTTTGCTTATTGTTTTTTTTTTAAATTCCACTAGACCAACTTAGTACAAGTTAAATTATTATTGTATTAAATATTTCGCATCCGACATCTGATTACAATAATAAGTAATCATGAACCTTTTTTCAACAATGGAGTAAATAGTTTTAATTTGATTAAATTCGAATCCCGCTCGTGACATTGACTTTTTTATCTCAACTAAAAACCTTAATTGTAATATATTGATTGGTCAAACAGACCACGAAATTAGTGAATTAAATAAATAAATAAATGAATAGCAACTATGTGCATAATGTCCACTATCTGCTATATTCAAACAATGTCCAGTACATCCTGAAGGGTACGCGGCTTTGTCCTCGATGCGATCTTGTTCCCCAGTTGGAAGTGTATGGCTCCTTGTACTACTGGTAGTCGGGAGTGAAACTTTCTGAATCTCTCTTGGATTGTTTCGCCGATAGAAGGTATGTTGAGTTCCCGGTGCAACTGGGAACCACGCTGTGTCTACTGCAATCCTCAGAATTTTGTTCTACCTGGATTCTTTTAATTTTGGATGGTGGGCAGCCCCCATATTTCACACTCGTAAAGGTCTTATGTTGGATTTATAAATCAGGAGAGATATTTTAGGTTTAAGCCTAGATTTTCTATTCATTGATGGGTACAACATACTGAGGCGGGCGTATCCATCTTGCTTTGCCATTAATGTGTATATTATAATTTAGTCTCCTGTCCATTTTTATTCCGAGGAGGGGTAACACTTGTGTTTTACAAAATCATAAACGTTCCGTGAATCCACTTCCACATGACTTCCAACAGCAATAGTTAATTTTTAATAAAAAGTGTGATTAAGCAAGCGTTTGTGTTGTTTTTAATTAACACATTGGATTGGTAAACTCAGATCTAGGTTTTCTAGTCAAACCACAGGTATGACTATCACTGTAATGCCTTATTTATAAAAGCATTTGTGGTAGGAAGGGGCATTTACTTGGAATTGTACAGTCTTTTCGCCCCAGTGCCGAGGTTTGTTTACTATTGATTGTCGTTTATTGTTTGTAAATTGGTTGTGTTCAAAAGTTCAGCATTTTTGGTAGTAACATTGGACTAATCTTAGCTCAATTCCAAAACATATAGTGCTAAGATTATTTTGACTTCATTAAATTCAGAGCAGCAGCGTATCTAGCTGAAGATCGTGGGTTCGAATCCCGCTCGTGCCATTGACTTTTTTATCTCAACTAAAAACCTTAATTAATTGTAATTATTTTGCCTTTTTATGCATTCACTAAACGACACTCACACATAGGACAGGGCAGTTGTAAAACAAGAAAAACTTCTTGTATTAAAATTAACAATTGAATCAATAAAATAAGATTAATGATAAATTTGTTACAATGAAATGAAAATAGAATAACTCATTTTTATTCTTGAAATCTGATTAATTAAATATAGAGTACTTTTTTTAAAATCTCCTTTTCCTCAAGATAACATGATGATCATTTCGATCATCGTATTCGTGGGAGCAAGTTATTGCTTACTGACAATATCGTTACTCCAACCTACAGTACTATGATCAAAATTACAAATCAATGAGAATTTATTAAATAATAACTAAACTATTTATTGAAAAGTAAATAAATGGAAATTAAATAGGGTCCTTATACCATGTGAAAATAAACTAAATTAAAATTAAAGTTCAAGTTAACAACAAAACACAACAATCTCTTTGACACCAAAGACTCAAATTTGCTTTTCATATTTTGTTAATAGCGATAGATTCGCATCTCGCCTACACCACTTATAACATAACTGGCCTTTTTCTTCTCACAATCTGTAGAACATTGATGGGGAGGGGTGCTTGGTCAATCTGACGTGAGGTTCTAGCGTAGTCACACTCTGTAGCATCACACATATAACAATTAAAAATGCCTTTTTGATGGATGCCAATGGACCAACCAATATAGAAATGTCCAGTCTTTTTTGAAACAGAATACACATTTTTTATTTTTTATTTTTATTGTTTAAACAACAGTGTTTCAAAGTTCAAAGCACCCACCGATACACTGTCTTGAGCATTCCCAAAAAATAGGCCTCTTCCGTTGAAGTCTCCAGCCTCCTCGACCATGTGACTAGCAGAAGAGCGTTTTGGCGGCTTTGAATTCTTCTGCCCCTTTTTTTTATTTTTATTATTATTATTATTACCCTGTGACGGAATTTTAACTGCAAAATTATATGAACCCCTGTGGTGATGGTGTTTTTGAAAAAAAAAAAAAAAAATTGTAAATATGTCGAGTTTGAATGCAGGGCCACTAATGATGAGTGTCATGTAATTAAATTAAACTGTAGCGGCCACCGATGCCCCTCCTGCCTCCTTAATAGTGTCGATAGTGGAAGGAAGCTTTGGCGGCCTTTACAAATATCACTGTCATAGGTACTCCTAAGACAAAAAAAGAGAGAAAAAACTAAATCACTTAGGCTAATATGCCCAAAATTGACAATACTAGAAAGTCAGTTGTATAAAAAACATGATGATACAACTGCCTCGCAGCATGTTCTTCTTGAGCAAGAAAACTTAGAAGTCTCCAGCTTCCTCAACAGTGTGTCTAGTGAAAGGGCGTTTGAACTCGGAAGCAACTGTCCGAGCAGTCTGGGTGAAAATAAAATGACCAAATCGCTTGATCACTCATCACTCGTATCTCATAGTAGAAACAGTATGATTGAGTTCTCAAAAGATGCTGAATAATTTCATGATTTTACTACTCCTTGATTATGCCCATCACTAATATATACATACGCATGCAATAAGAGGCCCTGGTATAAATCCTGATTTTTTTAAATATTTTTATTTGTAGGGCACATTAACATTGAAATGGGTTAATCAGGAATTCAGTTTAACTAGTCTGTAGTGTTTTTCATTTATTTGGTATGATTTACATGTTCGTTTTTAGCAAGAAGTTAAAAATTAATGTATTATTGTGTTCTGTTTTGTTGATAATAAACAAGTTTAAAATAAATTTTTGTAATTGTTGATCATTTCGATTTGCCTATCTTGCTGGGTTGGTCTGTCAGATATGGGTTGCTGGGTCTGTACGATTTAAATCGATTTGTGAATCTGCTGTCTTCATTAGTCTGTGCTTTTTTTGGCCATTGACCCAAACTGAAGATGGCAAAATGCCAACTTGCATCTTGATAGGCGATAGGTAGATCAAAATGGCCAAATTACATATTCATAATCCAAATTTCACTGCAATTATCTTAAAATTGTTTTGTATAATTTATTTTGTCTATTTTTTCTAGAAAATTAAAATCAGGTGTGGCTGTTGTGGGACCGAACGATCCTGCGTTGGATCCTCTATCTCCCAAAACAAGAAACGGCCAGGTGCCAGTCATGGGAACTAAGTTGCATCCCGGATCAGGTATAGTGAGAATGTCATCATTGCAGAGGTCCACTTCATCACAACCGTCTACAGGATCTCTGTTCTGTTACCCTTTGAACCCACCGCCATCACCAGCGACTACCAACAAAGAGCGGCTTACATTTTATCGTCCACCGCCGCCCACGCCTTGTTCAACTGATGTTTGTCACGAGACCGACTCTAATTACCAGGGGGAGAGTGAACCTCTTCCCCCTCCACCAACACCTACGAGCGCATCACCATCACCGTCATCGTCTACATACTTCCATCCTACTCCACCGCCGCCTTCTCCAACTGTATAATTTTGTCTCTTTGTGATTTATGTGGTTGACAATCTGTGATAATTTTGTTTAACTGATTTCTTCATTTCTTTTCTTGTTTTTTTCTTTTTTTAAGCTCAACTAGTTGGTTTGGGAGAAATACTCTTTAGAACTTTTATTTGGAACTATTGCTCATTTCTCCTAAGAAATTGAAATTAATTGCAATTGTCTCTTGTCAGGTTGCTTTTAAAACCATATTCCTTTTTTACATGACAAAACACAAAGCGTACAAACATGCTAAAACTTCTTTTTCTGTCACATACTATTGTATAGTTTTTGTCTTTATTTGACTATTCTTATACCCAAGTGCCACTAGATTATCACCATTTTGAAACTGTATAATTTAGTTTATGAGAAGACTGTCAAGTCTAACCTTTTGAATTCCTTTTAATTATATTGACTGATTTAGGCATTACAACACACTTAAGGCCTGTGTTAATTAAGTCTTGCCAAATTAAAATAATATAAGTGCAATTTTTAAAGTAAGTAGCATGTAAGTCGATAAAGATTATATTAAAATTTTAACTGGTTTAATTCTGAGTGATAAAACATATCTTGATTTTTTTTTGTCACTTAGCAATATAAATTCTCACTTGTGCCTTTTTCTATTGCCTTTGAAGAGGAACGTTAGTGTCTTTGGAAATTTTTGTATAGATGTAAAATATTTGTTTTATCCTATAAAGTGAATGTACAAATTATATTTAATAAAATAATACGATAAGTTGCTTAATTATGTAAATTCTTAAAGTTTATAAGGTGTATAATAAGTGCCTTTCATACCTACATCTTTAAATATTTATTGTTTTTACTTTGTTGATAATACAAATAAAATACAAACGTTACAATTTTAAATGTATTTTTTATTCTATTTTATCTACAAGTGGGCATCGATTGGTTCGTCACATTTGGTGATTAAAATCATTTATTGTTCGTCATGAATTTTGAATCGTTTCATCACAGTCAACCGTATGATACTTTTCTGTCCTGACTATCTACTCAGAGAAACTGGAAAATAATTATTTCAAGGACGGGCTGAACATTGGTCAAATCCATAAACAGAGTTGTTTTCAGTCATTTAATATGCAAATCAAATACATGCCATAATCAAAATAAAAGGTCATGTTATATAACTTTCAATTTTTTTTTCTTTTGGCCAACCTTCATGACCAATGTCGTTAAAGCAGGTTTACTATTTCTTAGCGGCTAGATTTCATTTTAGCTCATAAACATGTAATCGGCTCTACAGGATATTACTATTCAATACGCACAATTTGGTGAATTTATTCTTTTCGACTATAAATGCATTGCCACGTTTGGAGACCACCATCAGGTTGGAAGACGTTGTTAATACAGCGGCCATGTCGTTTAATCAGATGTACAAGGTGCAGTCAAGCCACTGAACATCATTAGATATTGAACAGTTAATGAGATATGGCGTCATGAAGAAGGTACAGCCAAAACAAACAAAATCCTCGGGATTGACGAAACGATTGATGTTGGCCAAAAACTGGTATATGATGAAATGATTCAGAAATTCACCTTTCTGAAACAAAAGAATGCTGTGAATCGATGAACACTGCTAAAAGTAGAGTGAAACATCTTTTCCTCCTATTAATCCCCCTTACACCACACATTCATAGACAAAGTGTGGGAGAACAAGAATCGAAACCAGGAGGAACTAATGGGACGAAGTTGGCTGGCACGGTGGAACTGATGGAGGGTGGAAAAGCAGCGGCGGGGGATCTGGGAAATATGAGGTTTCCAAGATAAGGTCTGGTCAAGTGCGATCCGAAGGTTCTTGACAGTGGGGCAGAAAGAAATAGGATGATTGTTAATGGTAAAAGGAGGGATACAAAGTAAGGATTGGAGGAGAGAACGAGACCCAAACCCGATGGCCTGAGACCTTTTTGACATTAAGGTTAAGCCCAATTTTTAGTGACCCAGAAGCTAATTGGATTTAAGTTGTGAATTTTTACAATTGAGGCTTGTAAGTCAGTAGGCGGAAACCTTTGGGAATTGTCTGCATAAAGATGTTCGAAGCAATGTTTTACGGAATTAAGAAAGTCGTTAATATAGAAACAAAAAAGAGAAGCAGTGATACTTGACTCGAGGGAATCCAGAAGTGGGGTAGAGGATGGAGGACTAACTAGGGTGTACATGGCGAACTTCGACAAAATTAATAACTTAAAAAATAAAGTAATATGAATAAATAAAAAACTAATGAGTACTGAAAACGAAAGTTTTTATTTTTTATTTATTCATTCTACGTTTATTTGTGCTCAAGTAAGCAAAATAGATAAGGTAAGTAGACGGACAGGACTGGACTGGAGTGTGGACGGTCGATCGGTTTCCTAGAATACTGAGGTCCTTCATTACTGAAATGCTGCTCCTGGAATACCCTGGATTTTTCCAATGTTGTAGAAAGTCTTCCAAACAGTTTAATGGATCCAATTAAATGCAGTCGTTATTTTGAGAGAACACATCCAGAAATCGAGAAAAACACTGATTTTTTCATGAGGAAGCGCACTGAAAGAAACATTCGTATTAATTTGAAGATAGTGGCCAGTTTTGTTGAAACTGAAAACGGTTTGACCCACCCATTATTGGTCTTGCAGCATTGTATCTTGAACTGTTGGGAAGTAGTACACAAAGGACATCTCCAAACTTCGAAGGTGGTTCGACGGTTTTCATCATTAGAAAAGGCTAATAAAAAATAATTATTACCGCAAAACAAGAGATCATTATAGTATGAACAGAACAGGCCCTAGGTGCGTACCTTGAGGGACGCCAGAGGTGGCCATAAAACCAGAAGTTTTGATCCTGAATAGAACAAACAATGAACAATGTTTCAAGTATGATTGTTCAGAAATCGTGAGATGCGGTCTGGTGTCATGTAGGTTTCAGAAAAACATTTTCTTTATCGTGCCAACGTTTCGATCTTTATTGAGATCATCTTCAGGGCTCAAAGTGTTTGTCTTCTGTGTAATTGTGACATTCTTGCGTGTCGTGTTGAGAGTTTCTGAAACCTACATCACACCAGACCGCATCTCACGATTTCTGAATAATTATCGATTAACGGTCACTAATCACCACACGTTTCAAGTATGATTCAATCCATGAAACTATTTTGCCCTGAATGCCAAGATGCTGGATTTTAAACAATAAACGGTTAAATTCAACCAGAATCAAATGCCTTGGAAAGGTCAGTGTAGAGAGTATCCACCTGTAATCCATCCTCAATCATATTCGCAAGAAATTCACGGAAAACCAATGGATTCGTAGATCTTTCAGGCGTAAAATCATGTTGTTCTTCTGCAATAAAAGTCGATACTGACTAGAAATTGCGTCTGTAACAATTGATTCTTGGGAAGATAGCTTAACAATTGGGCGATAGTTTACAATCTTGATTCTATCACCTTTTTTAAAGACTGGTATAATAAAAGTTTTTTTTCCCATAGGAACTGTACCGTGACTCAGAGGTTTATTAAATAACATGCTAAAAGGCTTTACAAGATATAAGGAGCAAGACATCCAAATTAAAGAAGGCACATCATCAGGACCAGGTATTCCATTGGACTTAATTTTTTGAATTTGATCAAAAATCAAGGATTCAGTAAAACTTATATGACTTTTTGAGTTTTCCCTCCTTTTTGCCATTTTTCAACTCAAAAGGTGGGGTTGAGATGGGAAGTTGGAGTCCGAGTGGATCGAAGTCACGATAGCTCAAGTGGTAGAGCAGCGACGTATCTAGCCGAAGATCGTGGGTTGGAATCCTGTTCGTGCCATTGACTTTTTTATCTCAACTAAAAAAAAACCTTAATTAATTGTAACTTATATTACTATTAAAAACCACTTTTTGTAATACCCTAAAATGGTACCGAGTTACATTGAAAAGGTTTATAAGGATCGGACATAGAAGGTAAGATATTACTCAAAAAGAAACTACCAATTCGTTCGGTGATGTGAACATCATTATCATAAACACAACCAGCACCATCAACCATCGATTTAGGATAACATTTCACCTGTTTCATCGAGTTTACAAATGACCAAATGTGTTTAATATTTTTACCCAAACGAGAGGTATAACAAATATAATAATTCGTTAATAATATTTTATGCATCTCATAGCACCTAGCTTTTTCTGTATTTGTCAGATTATAATTTTGTGAATTAGCTGTACGAAATGGTTTAAACATTTTTGTTTAGATTGATATCAATTCTTTTTCTCTTTACAAAATTGCTCTTTCAATGTAGCTTTTGCCTTTTCCAATTTCAAAGTCAGCCTGTCGGGCACGCATTTCAGGCTAAAAATTAAACAATGAAAATTATAACGGGGCGGCAGAGTGAAAAAAGAAAAAAAAAACGAGGGGACAGAATGGAAGTCTGAGAGAGCGGAACGGCTTCCTTCCTGTGAGGAAACAGGAAGCCGGAGAAATAGTGTGTTTTAAATCATAGCCGATGGTGATCTCTCTCTCTCTCTCTCTCTTTCTCTCTCTCTCCCTCTCTCTCGTTCTCTCCTAGCGAGATTTCAGCTTTGTATCTCACGTGATCAATAGAATCATCAGTAAAAATGAACTCGAATCATTGGAGCACCATTTCGTCCTTGATAAGGATCATGGAAGAAAATGGCGGTACACTCGCGGTAAATGAAGGGACCATTTCCTGCTCTCCTCTCTAAATGACTTTCATTATGTTTTTTGCAGGCAATTTTGTCCTTGTGGACTTCCGAAAAATATGTCGAATAACTTACCAAATAAGTAAACCGATATTATAAAAGGTACAAATTTATAGTAGTCCTTGCAGAAACAAGCCTTTTTATTATTTTTTATTCAAAACTTTCAGTATTTATATGACCATCAAGAAGACTAGAAAAACTTTGTCTTTTAGTTTAAATTTTTAAATAATATGTATGATGATTATTTCTTCCAAAACTCAGGTCCCAGGTACCACATTGATTTGTTGATTTTCTATATACTTGCTCCCAAATAGATAAGAGATTTACAGGACTTTGGAAATAGGGAAAAAGGTTCAACCTGATATAAACTGGAAAAGCAAAAAGCAAAAAAGCAAAACTCCATAAAATACCACGTACCGCAAACATGCTCAGTGATAAAACAGAATGCGAACACTCGATCTTGAAGAAGAAAGCAAATTTAGTTGCTACGCCAAGTTTTCGACTTATTTCAAGGTCATCATCAGGGCAAAACACCCTTAAACATGTCTTCAGATTGACATGTTTAAGTTTTTATAGGCGATTTAAAATTTCCTTGAATGTCGACTGAGTCCCATCGTTGCCAAGGACGTTCCAACTTAGTGTAAAAAAATTAAGGTTTTTAGTTGAGATAAAAAAGTCAGTAGAAATGATAAATGATGGAGTGAGTGTGGTGTTCAATACTTTTTAAAAGGATAGTTCCTACTCACAGTAAGTTTTTTTTTCAACTTTAGAAATGTAATTTTGATTTTCAATGGTAACTATACTATTTCCTTCATCGGCTTTTAAAACAACGTTATTGTTACTTTTTAACTTTTTATCAATAGACCTAATTGTACGTGGGATATTTAATTTATTTACGTTTAAATATTTCAGCACATTTATATTTTATATTTGTATTTATGTTACTACAATCCACCGATGAACCAAGGGATGGTAGTTTTTTTTGTATCCAATTCTGTTTTAGGGACAAATTTTAACCCTTTGTTTAATAAATTGGTTTCTTCTTTATTTAGTGCCATGTTTGTTAAGTTTATAACCCTTGGGTAAAATTTAACTGGAGTTTTTGGATCTTTATGGGTATTTTTATTTTTAAGTGAACCGTACTTCAAGCTTTTGATTTTTATCAGTGATAAATTTAATTTTTGATCGCGTATCATAATCGAACTCATCCCATTGTACTTGAGACAATAATGACGCAAGCCTAATGTGTACAATATATTGATAAAAACGTTTTGTATCTCTTATACTGTACAATTTATGTAATTCATTATTTAAAATGGTTTTTTGGCATTTACTTTGTAAGAGAGTTGAGCAGTTCTTAACATTTAATTTAGCAAGAACGAATTTTGGGGTTAGGTTTAATTTCAAACATTGGGAATTGAACCAGATTGATTTGTTGATCTTTGAGCATGAAAGTCTCAATTTATAATAAAGATTTAAAAGTACTTGTTTATTAACAGATTTTAAGTAATTGGATGTGATGTTATAGATTGTGTTATAATCCATTACTGCTTTGACTAGCAAATTAATAGAAATGATAAATGATGGAGTGAGTGTGCTGTTCAATACTTTTTAAAAGGATAGTTTTTCACATTGATTTGTTGACTTTTCTATATACTTGCTCCCAAGTAGATAAGAGATTTACAGGATTTTGGAAATAGGGAAAAAGGTTCAACCTGATATAAACTTACAGTGAGTAGGAACTATCCTTTTATAAAGTATTAAAAAAGTCAGTGTCACGAGCGGGATTCGAACCCACGACCTTCGGCTAGATGCGCTGCTACTCTAACCACTTGAACTATCGTGACTTCGATCCACTCGGGCACTAACTTCCCATCTCAACCCCCCCCTTTTGAATTTGCCCTCCTTTTTATCATTTTTTTATCTCAACTAAAAACCTTAATTACTTGAAAGATATTACTTGGTCAAGCGGACCACAAAAACTAGTGAATTTAATGTAAAAACTTAGATATGTCAATCTGTAGACAGGTTGTTAATCTGTTTAAAGTTGTTTTGCCCTGATGATGACCCTAAACTAGGTCGAAAGCTTGGCAGTAGCAACTAAATTTGTTTTCTTCAAGACAATGCCTTGTGTTCGTGAGTGAAAAAGAGGTCGAATACTGAAAATAAAACAGCATATTAACAGTATTTTTAAGAACTCAGAAAACTACACATACGAAGAATGGGCAAAGAAGCAAATACAAAAATTAGTACATCGGCTGAATTTAACGCTGTGGATTTCAATATCTTGTTTTAGTGTATGGCATTTCATTGAAGTTGAAGCACTTTTGTTATGAAGTTACTACTCCAATACTATACTTTTTTCTTGTTCTACCATGATGCTATTTGTTCCAGGGTCTAAAAAAATTTTTGAGCACATATATCAATGTAATTTTTTGAACCCAATACTTTATTTTTAATCTAACTTGATAATTTATAAGTATGCTTGTATGAATATGCATGACACTCCTAATTGTTGAAAAGAAAGTTTATAATTGTTTGGTTCGTTGGAAAACCCTTGGGTAGGTTTAAAACGAGTAAGGCTTAAGACTGCTTCTGTACGACCTTGTGCACCACGACCAATATAGGGTTATTTATTTAGAAATCGTGAGATGCGGTCTGGTGTGATGTAGGTTTCAGAAAAACATTTTCTTTATCGTGGCAACGTTTCGATCTTTATTGAGATCATCTTCAGGGCTCAAAGTGTTTGTCTTCTGTGTAATTGTGCCATTGTTGCGTGTCGTGTCGAGAGTGCCTTTCAGCCCCGAAGATGATCTCAATAAAGATCGAAACGTTGGCACGATAAAGAAAATGTTTTTCTGAAACCTACATCATACCAGACCGCATCTCACGATTTCTAAATAAATATCGATTAACGGTCACAAATCACCACACATTGGGTTATTGTTCAATCTCCATCATTATCTAGAATAAGGCTTTTCAACAGATTCCAAAGTTTTGGGTATCGTTCAGGCCTTGGCTTTTCATTTCCCAGATGTAAGAATCTCAGCCTGCATAGGTCTTCGTACCAACAGGACATGTTCCGTTGGTTCTTCTCCTTCCTGGCAATATCTGTACATGTTTTCTATTCGGAGTCTATACATATGCCTTTGGAGTCAGCAGTCCTCTTATCATTCTAGTTCTAACACGTTATAAGCTATGTAGTTCTATAGTTTATACCTACGATGGTCATTAAATAAACTTCTTCCCAAGCTTTTGTCCTGCAATACTTTCCGATGGATACCAGTAAGTAAATAGAAACTATATAAAACTCACTTTTATGTTACGTTTTATTCGTATTATGAAATACAATATATATTTAAAACAAAAATAAAAATAAAAAATCTTATAAAAATTGTCGTAGTGGGATCAGGACAGTTGTTTCAGGCCTTTTAAGATGAAATAAAAATAACCACAGCAATTAAATACAAATGAACACCTTTTTTTTCTATTTTTTGAAAAAGTAAAAATGAACAACACAGAATAAATTCCCTTTTTTAAAATTAAAATGAAATAATACAAAATAAGTATCTTTTCTATAATTAAAAATGAACAATACTGATTAAGGCCTTTTTATAAAAAAAATGAGAAAACAAAAAAACATTGTGCCGGCAACAATAAAGAAAATCAATTGACAAAAGTGAACAAATGAACATAAAATATTCTCTGGACAAGTGATTATCCAGTAGCTCGTGGAAATTCCAGGCAAATAGTTGTCGAACTCGTGTGAAGCCGGTTGTGCAGTCCGACGTCCAGAAAGATCTCTTCCCTCCGTAGAAAAGGCCGCTGAATCCAGAAAACGTCCACTTGTCGTCCCCGGGGAAAAAAACGAGAGCGCAAACCACAAAAAAAAAAACAAGCCACCTTTTCTCGTCGCCACGCGTTCCTCATCTGCCGGAGCCGCCGCCATCAAGCGAACTCTCGTGCACTCGCGCTCCAATTTGAAAGTGGTTATAGTATCATTATTATATTAGTATTATTATTAGTAATTGAGGATGAGGTGGTAGCCAAACCAGATGGCTTTGTATTTCATGTGTGTTGGATGCATATGGTGAATAAACATTTTTTTTTCTATCTCTCAATGTATCTAAAAGTATTTAAGTAAGTAGAATGTCAGTACTTTGTGTAAAAAAGTTGTATGAGGTGAAACGAAATATCAAAAATTGTTGTTTATAAATAAGGAAAAAATGTGACAAGGGAAAGGTCTGTTGATCTGCTTCCTCGTTTTCGGTCCCACGTCATCTCGACGGAGGCTAACTTAGTTTACACTTTTCTCCCTTCAGTGCGATAAAGTGTTTAGATCTCGTCCTGATTCTGGGACCGTGCGCAATTTCTATAGAAACAAATCAAGCGTCGGTAGCTGGGGACGGGGTTGAAAATCTGGGGGCTGCGAGGCAGAGGTGGTGAAAGGGGTTAGAGGGCGAGGGGCGGTTTTCCAGTCAATTTCCCCAAGAGCACTAACTTGGTTTCCCGCCCTTTGAGAAAATATAATAACATAAAAAAAAGTGCTCTACTTCTCGTTCTCCCGCCCCATCTCTCTGAAATCCTTACCTTTACTTCTTCTCAATATCCCCATAATTTACTCGCACCTTTTTCGCATTTTTTTTTATTCACTCTCTTTTGTCAACTTTGGCCAAATTGAAATTCAATTCTCACTAGCGGGTAGATTCGGCTTAGGTACATACTATCATACCGGATAGCACGTTTCGCAATATTGGTAGATGACATTTTTTGTAAATTTTCATAGTCGAATTAGTACCATACAGTCAGACAAAATACAAATGTAAAAAAAAAAGAAGTGAAGTAATACTTTGAATCGGACTTTTGTTTCAACTCCCCTAAGGACTTACAGTGATTATGTTCGGAAAGTATTGATTTTTTCTTAAAGAAATTTAGATGAAAACAACAAAAATGAGACCCAGGGAAGGTTTTAAAAGCAAGCTGATATTGAATGCTGTTATATCACCTAGATGCAATCTAATATTGCAGTTTTAATTACTAAATATATGTCTATTATTTGTATATTTTGTAGTGCGTCTTCTTCGAGGGGAAGGACGGCTAATTCGATAGTTTTCAGCGGTGGTCCGCCTATTTTCGCTGTTATGGTCTATCCTTTCTTAGTCTTGGTGTGGTTGGTCTCCGTTCTTATAGTTATAGATCTCCGATCTTCTTGATCTCCGTACTACCACTGTTTTGACCTGGCATTTCTCTATTTTCAGAGGTATGTCTGTGTGTTATATTAACAACAGTGGTTTTTTTTATAAGTTTGTACATGACATAAATAATCATTTTCAATTATTATCGTGTTCACATCTTCGCTGTTTTGGTCTAGCAGTTTTCCATTATCAGAGGTTTGTCTGTGCGTTATTTTGGTGGTCGTCCTTTTTTACATACAGTGACTCACATATTTGTTCACATCAGTAAACAATTTTCTATTATCTCTAGTTTGCAAATCCCGTATTTTTTAATCCAGACAACAGCAATAGGATTGAGTTCGTTGAACTGTTGGTAAACAAACATTCATCCAAATAATCTTTATTTATGTTTATACCTTTGAATTGAGCCAGTTTATTACGAGTCTTCGTGTGAAAAGTTTTGTGACTCGGGTTACTTCATTGCAAATTTAGCAAAAACCATTCAATAATTCGTCTCAAATTTGTTATCAGGTATCATCAATTTAGTTATTTTTCTTAAATATTGAAAATATTTCCTTTCTTTAATGGTTATGATCTATTCCGTTTAATTACAGTATGAAGCCATTTTCAACATTTTTGAAAGATCAAATAATAAAATCTGTACAAGAAGGACTTCCTTATCGTGAAATTTCAAAAAATATAAATTTTTATTATTGGGGTAATAACAAAACCTAAAAGATCTTCCGGAATTTACGATAGTTGTTTTAAAAAAAAGAGGAGTGGTCATAAAACAAAATTTTCCGAGGCCAAAAGGCGTTGTATCTATCGTTCGATCAGGACAGGTTGACAATGCTGTCCAAATTCAGCGTTAATGATAATATGGATGTCAGTGCTGAAACAAACGGAGATGTTTAGTGAGGCCGGATTAAGAGCGAGGGGAAAAATGAAGAAACCAGCTGACCAAACAGTGGCTTGCTGATCTGGTTTTAATGTCATGGAATGGCCCCCCCTAACCTTAATCCAATTGAGCACTTGTGGGGAAAACTAAAAAATCTTTAGCCGATGCTGCAGGAAAAGCTTCAAACTTCGATCAACTTTGGGAAAAAACACAAGTTGAATGGGACCTAATTGTAAAGAACAGTATTGAAGTCTCGTGAGAAGTATGCCCAGAAGGACTGATGCAGTTTTGAAAGCCAAAGGAGGACATACAAAATATTAAAAGACTTTCTATGACACAATCATATTATCGTTCGCACACGGTAATTTCTTTTATATTATTTTAACAATCATGATAAAGGAACAATTTAATTTTTTGGGTGTTTTTTGTGTTAAGATAAATAAAATGATTAAAAAAACTACGTTTATTTGATGTCATACAATTGTTTTGTAAAGTAAATAATGATATAACCCAATTTGCATTCAGCTGTGAACGAATCTGTGAGTCACTGTATAGTAATAATAAGTGGGAAGTTTATGGGCCAAGCCGGCCCTCTACGTGTTTTCCATCTTTTTCTTTTCTTTCGCGCATATTTTGTTTTAAACTGCAGCCATTTGAGCATCTCGATCTGGTTACTGACTCTCTGATTTCAGATATATACTACGTTGATATTCTAGAATGCTAGTCTCTCGTTTGTACCTCAGGTTGTCAAATACAGAATAAAAACAAAACATACAATACATATATATACATCACCACAAACATAGATGTCTGGTCACACTCATTCCCCCAGAGTACTCGATATTCCTCGGGGCGGGGTTATTAGCAACCCCTTCCTTTCACGCTAATAAATTACTTTTACTCTCCAGACGTCATATACTCACCCCAGAGTACTTGATATTCCTCGGGGCGGGGTTATAAACAACCCCTTCCTTTCACGCTAATAAATTACATTCATTCCGATAAATTAACACAAACACAACACTCGATAGAGACATAGAGGTCTGGTCACTTTCACTCCCCCAGAGTACTCGATATTCCTCGGGGCGGGGTTGAACCCTCTCCACTCTCGCTAATAACTTACTTTTACTCTCCAGACGTCACACACTCACCCCAGAGTACTCGATATTCCTCGGGGCGGGGTTTAATCACCCCTTCCTTTCATGCTAATAAATTACATTCATTCCAATAAATTAACATAAAGTCAAACACAGACACAACACAAACACATAAAACTATATACATTTAAAAATCCCTATAGCCCTGAGGTACCGGAACAGCGTTCTGTGCCCGCTGCCGTGCCCCAAGACTACGCACAGGTCCGATGATATGCCAAAATATTGTCTATAGACATCAAGCCTTCTGCACTTGAAGAGGTGCTCGACCGTTATTCTATCCTTACATAACGGGCACCTACGCGGTCGCTTTCCGGCCAGAAGGTGCCCGTGTGCACTGTATAGTAATTGTCATCTCCGGTCACCTTGGTCCGCCTATCATCGCTGTTTTCTGTATATGTTCAGTGGTTATTTTGGTAAATGATATAATTGGCGATTTTAGATAATCTTGGTCTGCTTGGTCTTGCCGTTTTATCCTGCCAGATGCATTTCGGTTTTTAGCCATCTTCAGCGGTCGGGCTTTGTGTTATTGAGGAGTTATTGTACAAGAGAAAAATAGTAATCTATGATTATCATGGTTTACTTCCTAGCAGTTTCGGTCTGTCATTTCTCTGTCTTCATAAGTTGGTCTGTGTGTTACTGTGGTGATCGAGTCGTTTTATAAGTTTGTAAATCACATAAACGGTCATCTCTGATCATCGTGTTAATCACATCCTCATTGTTTTTATCTGGCATTTCTCTGTCTTCAGAGTTTGGGCTGTGTGTTTGACAATCGTGTACTTTTGTAAGTTAGAAATTACATAAATCGTCATCTCCGATTAGCATAGTGTTCTTACTTTCGTTTTTTCGTCTGTCAGATGTGTTTCGGCATTTCGTCAACATCAAGGGGCAGTTTGCGTGTAATTTTGTGTAAATTATATAAATAATCGTCTTTGGTCATTACTCTTTGCTTATCCTAGCTGATTTTCTTTGTAGGCGCTTACATTTGCCATCATCAGTGATTGGTCGGTGTGTTATTTTGACAATCGTGTGGTTTTTATGAGTTTGCCAATGTAATAACTAATCATCTTTAACCCCCCGCCATCATCATCACAATCAATCGTCTTTAATCATTTTTCTCTGCTTATACCCGCTGAAAATTAGAATTATATAGTAACTGATATAAAATGGAAAATGATTTAAATGATATAGAGAAATTAGATTGTTTTTGCGAGATGTGCTTAGGCATGTCGCTATCATCTGTGGATATTCTGCTGGTGAAAATAACCGCCTTTGATCATTTGATATCCCTATTCTCGCTGATTGTTTTCCCGGCGTTTGCATTTGCCATCATCAGTAATTGGTCTGTGTGATTGTGTGTTATTAAGTTTGTAAGTTATATAAATGGACATCTCCGATCAGCATGGTTCACATCCTAGCAGGTTTGGTCTGTCGTTTCTCTATTTTCAGAAGTTTGTCTGTGTTTTGCCAATTGTGACAATTGGTCTTCTCAGCATGATGTTATATTCTTGCTCTTTAGGTCAGTCAGATGTGTTTTGCTATTTCATCATCATTTGCGGCTGATCTTTGACACCTTTGTCGGTTTTGAGTTTGTGAATTATTTAAATAATCGTCTTTGATGTTTTTACTCTTTTATCCTCGCAGATTTGGTGTGCCCGGTGCCTGCATATGCCATCTTAAGTAGTTGGTCTGCCGATCATTGTACTTTGTAGATTGCAATAAAGTGTTCTCTTTATTCATACCTGTGAGGGTGGGTCGACTGTCTTGTTTCTCGTCGTATTTGATGGTTTAATTCTGGATTTTCCCTCGTTTGTTCCGTTCGGCTTTTTTGATAGTCATACTGGTCCGCCTATCCTTGCTGTGTTGGCAATTCTGCAATTTTCTCGACCAATGCTATTTTTATGTGATTTACGTTTTAAAATCCATTTTCCGTCCTTTATGTAAGTCGTGGTGTAATTTGAAATTTCTGTATTGTTGAGGTTGTTCATTGTGTTTTATGCGAACTGAGGTGCCTTTTTCATTGTACCTAAATCTTCTTAATTCTCATTAATCATCTCATTCTCTCATCGTATTCTCAAAAATCTGAACAGAAGGCTTGAACGATAATTTGGAACAACTTGTTTCCGTTCTTTTAAGATAGTATAAAATAATAATAAATTTTCTTTTATTTTTGTTCAAATATCATTCAGGCCATGTATTGGTTTATTTTAGTGTAATTTCTAATACTCACTACACTCTGTAATGTTTAACAAAATGAGGGAAAAGACTTCAGGGTGAAAAAATTAAATGGACCTATTTATAAGGGTGTTGCTGATTGGATTCGCTTAGTGATTGATGCTTGACGTCATTTCCTGTTAGAAAGCGGAAGTGGGACGGTTCAAGGCTTCCTTTAATGCACTTATGAGCGAGGGGTTGTTTTATTGAGAAAGAGCCCGTTTTAAGGAAGAGAAGAGAAATTGGAAAAGTCAATGAAATAAATAAAAGAGACCTATAGGGAAAAATGATAAAATCCACAAAACGTAGTGTCCCTGGAACAATAAAGCTTCGTTTCGGTTTAATCTAAACTCTGACTTTATTGCCGCCGCCTCCGGATTCATATTGGTTCAAATGAATTTAACAGCTTTCATCCATTTTTACCGAACCATCGCTTTCATTCTCGCGCGTGATGCAATATGGCGATCTTCATCAGAATATTTTGCGGTCACTCAAAAACCATGCAAAAAACAATTAGAGCATGCCCAAAAGTCGTCTCAGTTATTGTATCATAGTTATGATTTAAGGGCCCTTTTTTGGGCAAACAGATAAAGGGAGCGACAATCTGAGTTATTTACAAAGAATTAGGCTGAGAGTTTCTGATAGCCAATCAAATTATCATAAGTACACTTTGGCAATTTACCTGAAAACTTTGAACCTAGGAAATTATCCTTTTGATTTTTTCAAGACGTTTAAGGGTGATGAATTTGTAGTTTGGTCGTTTGCGATAATTTTGTTTTGCTGTCCTTGTTTTAATGCAGTATTTCTCAGTCTTAAGGTAACGTTCTGTGTGTTATTTTGGCGATCGTGTCCTTTTATAAGTTTGAAAATAACATAAATGGACATCTCCGATCATCCTGATCTATCATCACTGCATTCATCAGCATTTTTCTGGCTTCTGAGGTCTGTGTGTTTTTTGTGGCCATTGTGTCGTTTCTATGAATTTGCAAACGAGAAAATTAATTGTATTTGATCACGATATTCTTATCCCTTGCTGTTTCTGTCTGTCAGATGATTTCACCATTGCTTGGGGTTATTTTAGCGATTGTGTCGTTTTTATGAATTCGCAAATAAGATAACTAATCGTCTTTGATCATTCCACTCTGATTTATTCGCTGATTTAGTTTCCAGATGCCTACATTTGGCATTTTCAATGCCATGGGTTTGTGTGTTATTTTGAGAATCGTGCTCTTTTGTAAGTTGTCAATGAAATAAATACTCAAGTCTGATCAGCACGATGTTCTTATGGTTAGACATGTTTTGGATCTCACCATAATAAGTGGCTGGTCTGTGTGTTATTTTGGCAATTTTGTTGTTTTTATGAGAGAAAATTTTTATAAATTATCATCTTTGATGATTTTTCTCTGCTTATCTTTGTTGATTTGGTCTGTCAGGCATTATATTTGTCTTTTTCAGTGATTGGTCGGTGTGTTATTATGGTATTGTGTAAATCTCTGTAATTTAAATAAATGGTCATCTCTGATCAGCATAGTGTTCATATCTTCGCTGCTTCGGTCTGGCATTCCTTTGTCTTCTGTGGTTAGTCTCTGTTTATTTCCGCAATTGGTGTTGTTTTTATGAATTTGCAAATGTTATAAATAATCGTATTTGATCATTGTCCTTGCTGTTTTGGTCTGTCAGATGTTTTATGAGAGCCACGGTTTTTTAGACGTCTCGGAAGATGATTGGAAAACATCTAGAAAAAAAAAATTTGGCGTGAAAGTTGCTTAGGTCGCAGTAGATGAAAGTATTGTCACAATTCTATACCAACCCCAACCATTAGAAAAATAAAAAATAATTAAATCAATAAAATTTACCACAATATGCTATACAGCTGTTTGTGTTTGGGCTGAAATTTCGGTTATCTTTGCTTATGTTAAACCAGCATAATACATATAGATAGTATATTTATCTCAGGTTCATAAGAAATATTATTATTTATTTTTATGCGGCAATGGTTGCATGCAATTAGTAAGTTTCTTCGATTACTGCCTGCCTCCCCCTTGGAATCGTTGCATTCCGAAACTGGCGTTAGATAAGACAGAAAAAGGCCGGTTACACAAGACAATCTAAAAAAGGAGGAAAATGATATTACCTGGAAAGCTGGCTGGGGTTTCAGGGATGTGGTTCCAGAAGTAAGTGATGTCTGTATTATGTTGATCTGCCTCCGGGCCATGCATTATGTATCCACACACAGGAGTTACACGACTTTTTAAAGAATCGCCTTTTTTCACCATTTTCTTTTGACGATTATTATCTCACAACGTGTTGATACCAGTGTTATAACTTGTTTTAACAAATAAGAACAGGGTGTTTAAGTTTATTTATCGCATTATTTGTAATTGTTGGAGGGTTTTACAATACTAAAAGGGGGCAAAATATGTAAAACGGAAGAATCTTAACATACAAGTAACATTCATCTACGCACAGAGGAACAAACAAACAAGCACACGTGTGCACAAACTATCAAACGTACATACTACTAAACTAAAATATAAACAAACTAATGAACAATCTAGCAAATACACATACACACAAACCAATAAACAAACAAAAAAGGAAACAATAATTAAGCCTATGATTAGTATAATCTGTCTTTTATAGAATTATCAAACATTCATTGCACATTTATTGAACTTATAATTAATTAAAAAGTAATTACGTTAAAAATATCATTTATACAAAACCATATCTTCTCTCTCTCTCTCTCTCTCTCTCTCTCTCTCTCTCTCTCTCTCTCTCTCTCTCTCTCTCTCTCTCTCTCTCTCTCTCTCCAACTAACTACTTTTCTAACTTTCACTTTTTTTCACTCACTCATTCCCTTACCTACTCATGCCATTGCCCCTTGAGAAGACACCTCTTCATAATGGGTACTCTACCAGACCCCTTCTGCCGCTTCTGCGAAACAAAAGAAGAAACGGCTCGACTACCTTGCAGAATGCGATAGGTATGCTAGGGAAAGATTTGATACTTTCGAAGGAGAGGACATAACCAAAACACTCCCCAGGATAAAATGGTCCACAATCCTGGGGTTTGTGAATAGGTCCAAAAGGTTTATGCAGGACTCGTGAGCCGACCAGGTCCCGGACCTTTTAGGGATGGGGTACGGGCCTACCCAGGCTTTTAACCCCTCGGGTCCTGGTCGCCCGCCCTGCGTAATATATATACCTACTCACTAAGTTCCTTAGTCTCTCACTCGCACAATCTTTCTGTCTCTTTTTGTATTTCTCCCTCTCCCTCCCACTCACTTATTAACTCACTCACCCTCTCTCTCTCTCTCTCACTCTCTCTCTCTCACTCTCTCTCTCTCTCTCTCTCTCTCACTCCCATAATCATCCGTTTACTCACTCCCTTACTCACATATTCCCTTACCAACTCACCAACTCTTTCATTATGTATTTATGAACGATATTTATAATTAATAATTGTAATAATCTACTGCTAAAAACACTACTAAACTGGGTCCGAGGGTCCTAAAATCATTTTAAACATAGATATTATAATCAATTATACAGATATTTTTTTAAAACATAATTTTTATGTGAAAATTTCTAAATTTCGTTTGCACAATCTAACACATACCAGAACTACGGAATGTAGATTCAGAAGTAGTTTGAAATATGGCTACAGCAATTAGTTACATAAATAATTTATTTAAAGAGTATTATAACTAATTTGTGTGAAAATATCTAGATTTTGTGGTTTTTATTTAATTCGAATTAATTATTGGAGCTTAATTTTTTAATTTCTAAGAATAATTGGCGGGAGATAATGCTCGTGAACGAAGTTCTTTTCAAAACGGTTGGAAAGAATTTTGAAGCCCGTTCTTGAAAACGGCAGGCCGTCCCGGTTCAACAAAATCGAAACAGGCGAAGTTGGCTTTCATAAGAAACAATGTTAGGACGAGTGAAATGGAGGACATGTAGATAAGTTTGAAGCAACCTTTCAACACAGACCGACTCGGAGAGAAACATGCCTGTTTCTCCTCCTGAGCCTAAACGATGAGCCGAATATTTGTTTTTCCTTTCAGGAAAATTGCATATTGTTGGGACACGGCCCAAGATAATTTAAGCCCGTTTCACCGGTCCCAGCAGGAGATAGATGTAAAAACGGATAAAAGGTTGATTGAGACAAGTGCCTTACAATCCAATTAACAATCGTTCAAAACGAATAAATCCGCCCGGTCAAATAACACTAAGTTCGAATACTTTTTAAAAGGATAGTTCCTACTCACAGTAAGTTGTTTTGCAACGATCCGGATTTCGAGCCTTTTAGCTCATCATCAGGTTGAAGGACTTCTACAACCAGAATAATATATAAGACTGGATATATAGGAACTATGAAATATGTAGGACAAAGCGGTAGAGAAGTAAAAACAAGAGTAAAAGAACACTTGCCTAAATCGAGCAAATTTTCGGAATTTAAGGACCATCTAAAAGAAACAAAACATAATTTCAACTCAAATTTACACTCTACTCAATTCACAAGAGTGTTACATAGTTTCAACAAAGGGAAAGAACTAGATTGGTTTGAGANTTTCAAAAACACCGGCACCCTGAGGGTTTATACCTCTGCTGTTGCGAACCCTCTTAAAAATAATATACATATTCAAATTCACTATAATAATAAGTAATAGTAATAACTATATAATAAGTAAACTTCACATTAACTCTCATATGTGAAAAATTAAGCTTGTAGTGTAAAAATTAAAAATTAATATACTTTAATTAATTCATCATTTGCTATGCTTTCTACGAGCTAATGATATTAATTAAATCATGAAAGGCAATGTTTAGGATATTTGTATGGTGTTTAGTGACTGTTAGCCAATGATTATTTGGAGATCGTGAGGTGCGGTCTGGTATGACGTAAGTTTTAGAAAACTTTTTCTTTATCATGACAACGTTTCGATCTTTATTGAGATCATCTTCGGGGCTCAAAGTGTTTGTTTTCCGTGTAGATGTGTCATTCTTGTGACTCCTCAACACGACTCACAAGAATGCACATCTACACGGAAAACAAACACTTTGAGCCCTGAAGATGATCTAAATAAAGATCGAAACGTTGTCATGATAAAGAAAATGTTTTTCTAAAAGCTACATCCCACCAGACCGCACCTCACGATCTCCAAATAATCAGTTTAGGTTATTACTAATTTATCTATATGATTGTATTAATCGTGTCATGATTAATTATAACAATTACATTAGCAAAATTATACATGTATCGATAAAACATTAAGTATATAAACGGAATAATAAAATGTTTGGACTTTGGAGCGGATAGGCGCTTTTGGTGGAGCGTGATTTACATCCGTTCGGTCACAATGATCAGAAGGAAGTCCGATTTCCTCACCAGCCGAGTTCCGGTCTCAGTTCACTTGCTTTGTACATTCCGTGTCGGAATTGCGACCGGATGAAAACGGACTTGTTTGCCTGCCTGGTGTGGGAGGGATTCTCGCTCTATCTCATTAACGCAAGTTGCTCATTTTCCACTCTCTGCTGCTTGCCCAATTGGAATGACAGACTTGTTTGTCAACTGTCCTACTTTGTAATTGAATTAAACCGATGGACAAATAGAACTTTGGCTTGTCACAGAATCGTCGGGGCTCATAGAGCAAACGGTTTTGAATATTTTATAGATAAAGTCCAATTTTTGGCATTTTCAGTTCCTAAGCGGCCATCGTTCTCTTATTTCTCTTGCAAGCTTCTGCATTACGCGGAAGTTGCGACACGAATCAGGGTGTAAGATAATTATGTCCAAGTTGAACACCACAAGACTGGTGATGTACAGAGAAACACGAAATATCCCATAGTAATATGTTTATTGAAAAGTTGGTAAAAATTTACTATAACAAATTCAAAACAAATGCATATATACTCTAAAATATCAAAACAAATTAATTACGATCGATTGTCTGAAATATCAAAAATCCGTTCCGATACTTTAAAGTATAGATAATAATAGAATATCCTTGAAGATGGAGACGTTAGATCTGCTTAGGTCGAGGTGTAGCCTTGTGGCCACCTCTTTTATCCCTATCCCTATTCAAAAAGAAGGTTACATTCTCTAAGGTCGATACCTTTAATTATCGAAGTAAAATAATCGATTCTCCAAAGTATCTAAATAAAATTATTGCTCGTTTAAAGTATCGAAATAGAAGTGCCGATAATAGAAATTATCAAATCTAAAGGGCTAATCCTCAGCATCCACGGGCTAATGTAAACCCCATGGAAGTATCCAAATAAAAGTATCGATAGTCGGAAAGATCGATCCAAAAATATCGACACCTTGGACTATCGGAATCAAAGTCTTCAAGACGTGAAGTATCGAAATGGAATTGTCGATCCCCCGATCGAAATAAAAGGGACGAAAATTAGTAAAACTAATAGAACTAACTGGAAATTCAATCTAAAGTCCTTCCATATGAAATTCGACGAAAACAATTTTATTGCCTACTTTAATTCAAAATAATTCAATTCGCTTTATTCCAGATGTGGTTGGTGTCAGAAAAACAAAAACCACAGAAAATGCGAGGAAAAAGTCCTACCAATCGTTTAAATATCTAGCCCAATTGATATTACATTATTAATTGTTACAAAAATACACTTAAAATCCCTCCCATTTATCAATTCTCAGCTTTTTTTTAAAGGCCCATCTTCCTCATAATTCATCAGCAATCAGCTAGGAAATACGAGGAATTTCTACTTTCAAATGCACGTATCCCTTTTGCTCTTTTGAATTAATTAAGAGTATGGTAGCACTGTCTGTAGAGAATATTACTTATGTACGGAGGAATGAGGAAAAAAGGTAGATACAGTTTAATTTGGTTCCAATTTTGTCTGTTTATTTGAAAGTATGAAAAATACGAAATATGCAATCACCCTTTAATTGAAATGCTAATTCCCATATATTTTTTAACGGTATGAATACATAAAGAATCCAATGTAATTCCTGAAATAGCCGAATAAAACTGACGCATTGTCAGAAATGAATAATTATCTCCTTGAGCGGATAGAGACCGAGGATTTCAAAGAAAAGCAGCTTTAAGGGCGTACGGACTGAATCACACGACGGGATAGTCCTATGCTTTCAGTAAAGGATTGGAAAAAAATCGACAGGAACAACTCCATTTTAATGCACATTGGATAGACAAAATCGAAAAATTCATCTGACAGACCAAACTAACGAGCATAAGCGGAACAGAATGATTGAGGACTATTATTTTTGTCAATTATAAACTGATGAAAGGTCACGATTGCCAAAATAACATACAGACAAACCACCAAACATGGCAAAAAACTGTATCTTATCGGACAGGCCAAAGTAGATAGAATTGGTTGAACAAGAAAATCAGAGACTATTATTTTTGTCATTTATAAACTAATAAAAGGAAACTATTGCCAATTTAAAACGTTTACAAACCAATGAAGATGGCGAAAAGCCAAAACGCATCAGATAGACCGAAACAGTAAGAATAGATTGAATAGCATGATCACTATTGTTTTTGACATTTGTAAACTAATGAAAAGACCCGATTGACAATATAGCATGCAGACCAAACTCTAAATATGGCGAAAAGTCGAAACGCATCTGACAGCCGAAAATTACGAAATTAGGCTGGCCTGGAAAATTGGAAACCACTATTTATATAAATTACAACTTACAAAAGGGACAGGATTGCCAAAATAACATACAGACCAACCACCAAATATGGCGAAAAACTGTAACTCATCGGACAGGCCAAAGTAGATAGAATTGGTTGAACAAGAAAATCGGAGACTATAATTTTTGTCATTTATAAACTAATAAAGGAAACTATTATCAATTTAAAACGTTTATAAACCACTGAAGATGGCGAAAAGCCAAAACGCATCAGATAGACCAAAATAGTAAGAATAGATTGAATAGCATGATCACTATTTTTTTGACATTTATAAACTAATGAAAAGACCTGATTGACAATATAACATGCAGACCAACCACCAAATAGGGCGAAAAGTCGAAACGCATCTGACAGCCGAAAATTACAAAATTTGGCTGGCCTGGAAAATTGGAAACCACTATTTACATAAATTACAACTCATAAAAGGAACAGGATAACAGGATTGCCAAAATAATACATAGACAAACCACCAAATAAGTTGGAAAGCCGAAATGCATCATACCAGCCAAAAAGAGCAAGAATTGGCGGACCTAGTGGATCTGAAACGACCAAACTACAAGTACAACACCCACAAAACTAAGAAAGATACCACAAAAAAACCGATATTTTAACCAAACAATCATTTCTTTACTGTTTTTAATAAAACTATATTATAGCGTTGCGGCTTATATAGAGGTTTTTTAAATTTGGTCTATTCAGATCATCCTAGTCTGCTGAACTAAACCACATTCAGGTTTATGTTAAGTTAGTAAACAAATTATAAACTAGAAAGATTCTCTGTAATGCCGAAACGACTAAAGAACTACATAAAATCCAGTATTTTCAGTTTAAAAAAAAATTAAACAGTAATTGTTGTGTGTGGTGATTAGTGACCGTTAATCGATAATTATTCAGAAATCGTGAGATGCGCTCTGGTGTGATGTAGGTTTTAGAAAAACATTTTCTTTATCATGCCAACGTTTCGATCTCTATTGAGACCATCTTCAGGGCTCAAAGTGTTTGTCTTCTATGTAATTGTGCCATTATTGCGTGTCGTGTTGAGAATGCCACGAAGATGATCTCAATAAAGATCGAAACGTTGGCACGATAAAGAAAATGTTTTTCTGAAACCTACATCACACCAGACCGCATCTCACGATTTCTGAATAATTAGTAATTGTTGTGCGAGCGTTTTAAGATGTACCAGTATTTTTTTCCCATAATTTAATGATATTTGACATAAGGATATAAAACCTGAGGTTTTTAATTAATTTAGTGGTTTTCTATGTAATATGATGTTTTTCTTATTTTTCACCACAGGGTAGTGAAATTGTCTCATTGTTTTCGATGAAAAGAATATGTGTTGCTTTTTATCTGCCTTTTGTCAGCTCCTGTTCAGTAACAATAAGCGTGATAGGAATAAGACAATGTTGACGGAGATATCGATGTGGTCCCAACTGAAAGGGAGGGAAACTTTCACGTGACGGTTTTCATTTTAGA
This sequence comes from Cimex lectularius, assembly GCF_000648675.2. NCBI lineage: Eukaryota > Metazoa > Arthropoda > Insecta > Hemiptera > Cimicidae > Cimex > Cimex lectularius. The sequence goes on from NW_019392993.1 coordinate 2,667,821, forward strand.
GTGGTTTCCAGCAATACTCACCCTGCCTTTCTATACTATTTTATACCGTACAGAATGAATAATATGATTATTTTTATCATTAGAGTTTAAAGAAGTTAAATTTTTTATTACATAAATTATGTGCGTAAAAACAAAATAAAACGTTAATAATACTGTTTAATTATGATTTAATAGGCGCGACCTCCTGAAGTTTAGGTTCTTTAAAATACCTTTTATTACTTTTTTCAACCTTTCAATATTCAGGATGTTTTCCACCCTAAATAGGTGGGAGGAGCTCCTTGATTCTTTCCATTTCTAAAAGCTTTTGTGCCCTAAATGGGTGAGATTGCGGACGGACAAAACATCCAACTAACTATTGAACAAATTTGTATATTTTAGCTTTACTCTTTCCCAAGTGGGATGTGCAGTTTTGCTGTTAAAAATTATTAGAAAAGCCGTGTAGAATGTATGTCGAATATTTTTTTTCGTATTTTGTACAGTCGTAATTTGCAATTGTTCCGTATTAAACTATTGTACCAGGCAGGGTGTCGGGTTATTTTATTGATAATTTATAAGCTCATCTAGTTTGGCAGAACTTTTACCTTTTTTTATAGACCACGTGATGGGTTATAACTTTATAATTTAATATACACTCCATTGTATTTTTTTTCCAGCTTGAAACAAAAACTTATTACTAAAATTCTCTGTACCATTAACGGTCTTTGTTTTACAGAAATGTATGTGTTTTATTACACGTACGCATAACTAGTAATAAGCATATTAAAACCGAAGTTGTTTATAAAAATGTTACGTCAATAAAAGTAGGATAAGAAAAATAATTTAATTCTTATTTTATATATAAGAAAATCGAGATTTAATAACAGTAACTTAAAATACAGGTTCTCTTTGCTATTAAAAAGCGAAAATTTAATTATAACAGACGACTTCTATTGATAGAATAGAGAATAGAATAATTTTTATTCGTGAACAATACGTAGGTACTGAAATAGGTACTAGATAATATATAGGTTGTCTGATTATGTCAGTTACATTTTTAATTTACATGCAGCTTACATCAGCCTTGAAGAATTCACTTAAATTATAAAATAGGCTTGTTTGTGGCCATTTACCAATTCTTTTTTTATATTGATTTGCACTTTTTGCACGTTGTATACTAGCAATTTATTAAACAGTTATGCCAAAAAATTCAAAACTATTACTAATTTTTGTCTTTTTACATAACGGTATAGCAACTTATTTACATTTCTTCTTTTAAGCAACACATACATTATTTACATACATTATATATCTATTTTTTTAGAAAAAATAATAATGACAATCATAAATCTGTATATATATATATANTATACAGATTTATTTTTGTCATTATTTTATTTTTTCTAAAAACTATTCTTCAACTCTCATTCATTTTCATGTAAAGCGTTATCCTCACAAACCGCTTTTGAATTATGAGAATATCCATTAAATTAGAGCCATTTCCCCACACCAACAAGGCATAGTTCATGGCTCCCTGGAAGAGTGAAAAATAGAATGCTCGGTGCAAATCAAATATCTCTAATTATAAGTAATGCTTAAAATTAGGAAACAAAGGGATGAAAATTTACTGGTATTTTTTTACGTGTTCAGGCCGGAATAAGTGATTATCAATCAAAAACCCAAGGATTTTACAGCTATCAATGCTAGGGATTTTTTATAATCAAGAGACACTATCATTTTGTTTTTAATTTTTGCTCACTCTTTGACATGCAGTTTTTTCCCCAGCCATTCAATCATATTACTTGAGATGTTTTCGGTAGTACAATCTAATTTATTAATCACCACTGGCGACTATAAAAGATGAATTATTCGCAAATTGAAAGATGTTGACGTTTTTTATTTCAGTTGTAATACATTTTCTCAAATAATTAACGTACACAGTAAATACGACTGAACCGAGTTTTGAGCTCTGTGGGACACTATGTTCAATTAAATCATTCCCTGAGACTTTGTTTTTCCCAAGTGAACTGAAATCTATTTGAAATATAACTTTTACAGTAATCAAGGACTCCCCTTACTCCATGTGCGTCTAGCTTTTGAAATAGAGTAGCTAGATTCACTGTATAAAACGATTAACTCAAATTGAACAAGTTGATTTTTTTCTAATTTTGAGTTTACACATTTTATTAAGTTGGCCAGTATATCTACAGTACTTATGCCTGTTTAGAAACCAAATTGATTATTTACGGGAGATTCGTTAGCATTTCAAATCTGTACCAATCTGCTATTGGCAAGGACTCAAATATTTTAAATAGATTTGGTACAAGAGCTATAGGTTGATAACTGTTGCAAAACGTTATGCAAAATCTCTCTAGTTAAGTGTAATTCTGTTTGCTTTAATTCGTAGTCTTTTAGCTGCACAGCGTTCGCGCAGTCCTTCGCAAGTTCTCATCCATGGAGTTGGAATGTTGAGTATGCCTACGTTTTTAATACCTCCCGCGTCAGCCATCAAACTTTGAGCATTGAAAGCAGAGTCGACCACAAATGCTGCAAGATAGACAAAACGCATTGGTTTCGAATATCGTTTTCAAAGTTGGTCCGCTGCACCTGATGCATCAGTTCGAGTGATCTTGTTATGAACCTGTTCGGATATGTCATCAACAGTTGTATGGATGTTATGTGTATTCATTCGTTATGTCCGTTGGTTGGGTACAGCAGCAGTAGAGGGGCTCTCGTCGTTTACTGAGCGCGCGGCTGGAATTCCATATCATGTCAGCGAGCTGACCTTATGAGCTAACAAATGACACCACCCTGAGACTAATATTTAGCGAGTTATTGAGGCATTTCGTTACAGTACAACTTTCTGTTGTTTATATCAGTGTGATTTTAAAGGCGTTTCACGCCAAAGGGGAAAAAATCAGGACATTGTGTCATACTTTCTGGCCCCCGGATATTTTGATGAAGAAGCTGGTAAGGCTTCGAAAATGCATTAATTGTAAATTTATCAGAACCCGGTTGTTTTCATCCCTCAAAAACCGCAACATTCAACATGTCTTCACCAATATAAAAAAATAAAATAAAAATAAATAAATGAATAGTATTATATTTATCAGGTAGTGTAAAATTAGTAAAGTCATATTTGACCATTTAGTGCTTTGTGTCTTTTACACTGACAGGCAAAAAAATCCACCTACTTGTAATATAACTTGAGTTATATATGTTTTTATATATCAATCAAAGTTTCAGGTTTTTAATGTTTAATAATTGAGTCTTTGTGTAAAAAAGTAAAAAAAATGTAAATTGCTAAGGAAAATGAATAAAAAATATGACGGACACGTAAAATTTGTTTAAATTTTATTTTAGATTTTTAATTAACATTTCAATATCGCAAATTTCCTCCTCTTGCCTTAATTATAAATCGAAGGCGCCTCGGCATACTTTCTACCAGTCTGAAAATGTCTCTTTGCTGGAGGTTAGCCCATTCTTCATGAAGAGACCTTTCAAGATCGTGGAGTGAAGCAGGAAGTGATGGACGTGCTCTTATTCGTCTTTTGAGGTTATCCCATAAATATTGGATGGGGTTCAAAACTGGAGAACGAGCTGGCCATGCTATGACCCGGGTGTTATGCTGTTGAAGGTACGTTTGTATTATGCGATATCATGTGGATGGGCGCTATCGTGGAGTAGAATAAGATTGTCTCTGATTTCATCGAGGATAAGCAACGCATGGTGTTCCAAAATTTCCTCCACATAGCGACTGGCCGTCAAAGTCCACAAGGACCGTCAAGGAACAACAACCGACTCTCCATTGAAATTCCCGCCCACACCATCGCTGAACTACGTTGAAAAGGTCGGCTCTGGGAAAAATTACAAGCTTTGTTCCTTTCATTTCGCCTTATCCACACTCTTTCACGACCATCTGGAGATCGTACGGTAAATCTACAATCATCTGTTTAACGCACAGAGACCAATCGTCTAAAGACAAATTTCTGTGTTCTCGAGCAAATGCGAGTCGTGCAGCTCTGTGAGTTCTGGTCCATTCTGGTCCTCTTACGGGGCGAAAAGCCATGTCCGTATTGATTTAATCTTCTTCGTGCAGTGCGTTAGAAATTTGGACACCTCGTACTTACTGATAAATCGCTTGAACAACACTAAAGTGCCGGTTTTGCAAAATTCTCAAATTCAAAAACGATCATCCTGTTGTGCTGTTACCCCAGGGCGTCCAGAACCGGGCCTTTAATGATGGGACCCAGGTTCTCAAAAACGTCTAACGGCGTCTAGCAGTTTTTCGTCGGGAACTACGATGGAAATAGCCGCAAACCTGATGGAACGTCCATAAGTGCCGTGCCCTCAGAAGTGGCAGTTTAAAAATTGAAATTATGATAACAAAGACGAAAAGTAAACAGTTTATCTTTCAGAATTCAAATGAGACTGAATAAACATTTTAAATTCCGTAAAACGTAAACATCGAAAAATCCATGACAATTAATTAAGGCTTTTAGTTGAGATGAAAAAAAGCTAATGGCACGAGCGGGATTCGAACCATTCGGATTTGAAAAATGGCAAAAGGAGGGAAAAGTGATAAGGTGGGGTTGAGATAGGAAGTTGATGTCCGAGTGGATCGAGGTCACGATATCTCAAGTGGTAGAGCAGCGGCGTATCTAGCCGAAGATCGTGGGTTCGAATCCCGCTCGTGCCATTAGCTTTTTTTCATCTCAACTAAAAGCCTTAATTAATTGTCATGTATTAATTGGTCAAGCGGACCACGAAAGTAGTGAATTATTGAAAAATCCTTTATGCTTGTCTTGGATTAAGGATTAGGTGTGTTTACCTCTAATTGATATTTTCAATTGATATTTACTAGTAAAAACGATGATATAAATTAAGGGCAGAATTTTCTTTTATTTAGAAAAGGAAAAAATCAATTGGGTTGAATTTTTTGCCTGTCAGTGTATGTATACGATAATTATCATGTTGCATAATAAAAACATAAGTCTTACGATCGTTTCTTTTATGTGGCACATGCGTACTGGTATTGAGGCAGTTATGATTAATTGTTAGCTATTATGGTTTGGTGAAAAGTCATAAATTTGTACATTTCGATAAGAGAAAAATCGTATCGGAATCAATTATGCCGAATTTAATATTTATGAGCATATTTCTCAGCGTCGACCATCATAAGAGGAGACAGTCCTCAGGACTTACAATCTCATTATAAATAAGCCTCGTTTCCCCGGTTAGAAGGCCGGGCCCGGGGCTTTGGAAACGACCATAAAATGCAAATTAAAAATGAAGAAAAACACTTTCCCGTGGACGTGAGGAGGCGGATGGAGTGGGAAACGGGGATCGGTAAAACCCCAGCCCCCACCCCCAGGGGATCGCGGCCCCTGAGGAGGGGAGGAATCGCCACCACCACATCCCACTTTCCACCCCTTCACCAGGAGATGACAAACATCTCAGTCGACAACAGCCACCCTCTAAGAAAGCGACTTCATCACGCCGAAGCACGAATTCGGCAAAAGTCAATGCCTACTCTGTAACTGGTAAGCCTCATCCGTTACATTTCTTCAGCCCGTTATTACATTATAATTTTGTTAATTCGATCAATCAATTAATCCAGAACCGAAATTCCACAAATACACACCGTGTATCGTCCCGTTTGCAAATATATTCAAGCTTTATATTAAAACATACCTGGATTGACGTACAATCAATATCGTTGCTGAAATTGCTGCAGTTTGAGGTAATACAACCGACTAATAATCAATTATTAAAATATGTCTGACAAAATATAATAATTCTAAAATTTTAACGTGAAGGTTTGAACGATTGAAGATGATGAAGACGTGATACGTTCATAAAATAATCATATCTCTCTAGAATTCTGATATTAATATAATGCAGTATATATCCACATTTCCAGTTAATTAATTTAAATTGATTTTATGCCATTGTGCACGACCGTTTTCAATATTTGATAAGTTATCATTAAATAAATTTGTTTCATATTGATCACTTGTGAATACTAGCTTCTAGGTGGATTTTTTGAAAAATGTTTTTCATAAGTATAAAACATGAAACTTAAGTATGATACCTTTCTTACCCAATTTTTTAACGTAACTTTAACTACTTAAACACTATCAAAATTTTATGTTTCTTAAACGAATAAAAGATCCTTATAGTAAACAATATTACGAAATTAAAAAGATTGACAGAGCAACATCTCAACAGGTAATTAATCTATAATATATCTTCATATACGTTTATTAAAAACTGCATTCTAATTGTACAAATAGATTTAAGAATAAAAAAATCTGACCAATTTTACGTTTATTTCGAAAGGTTGGTTGGTTGAAACGCTGTGTGAATTGAGCGCTAAAGTCTAAATTGTAAAATGTATGTGTATTAACAGTTACGGGTTGTTTTAATTGTATTTCCGTCAATCATAGCGGCCGAATGTAAATTAAGGATTAGCGAGAAGAACGGGCACGTGTGTCTGTCTGCCTATACCTCTCTTTTCCAAAATCAACATTTGCCGCATAACCGCCGGGGCAGATGCCGTTAACAATGGCATATTAAGCCACCTCTCGTACACACATGATTTGCTCCGAAACCCTATTTTGTCAATAAGTGGTAAAATATATACTGGAATTTGAAGGAAAACAAGAGATCGCCGGAATTTTTACAATTTACGCCTCTAGGACATTATGTATTGTGGTATACAAACTATTAGTTTTTCCTTTCTAAAATATACAGTTTTTTAAATTTAAATAAGGCATGTTAAAAAATTAAGTTTACAAAAAAATAATAAGAGAACCGTGTGATTTGATGTAATCTACTCATAAATTTGTTTTACTTTAATCAAGAAACAAAACTTATTATGTAACTAGTTCCAAAAGTATTAAAAAGCTGACTCATATGACATATCATATAACTGTTTTAACCTAGATTTTAAAAATAGCACAAAGAACGAGAATAAGAGAATTAAAGTACGATTTTATTGTATAATTATCAATTAATCTTTTCTGAACGTATTTTTGTATTTTACTAGCTCTGCATTTTGGTCTCGTTTTGAAATATCTCAATATATTGAATATGAAGGGTTTAAATATAGAAAATATATTCACTTGGTAATAATGTATTTACGATTTTTCATTAACAATATTCAGTCAAATTTAGAACATGTCCAGTAATTAATCCACTAATTAATACGTCCGCTTTGATTGACAACGCATCATCATTTTTAGAACAATTATGTCATAAATTTTCCAAAAGTTTAAGGCGTAGGTTGTAAAAAATGGATGACATTCTATTCGTCTTGATCGAAATAGGTTTATTTTAATCGAAATATTTTTTGTTTTGTCGAGAGCGGATGAGAAAATTTATTGGCGAGTCCCAATACATCAATTTTCGACGTGTGACAACAAAATATAAAGTTTCGCATTTATCTTATAAGAAAACACTCATTTCCATCCGCCTTTATGAAAACGACGCTTTTAGTGGAATTAGAACTTTTAAATCTCTGAAATGGATAGAGGGAAGAGTTAAGGTAGTGAATTTTATACTTCATTCAGACATAATTTTGATATTATATTATAATACTTCTATTATAGTATATTAGTACCAACAACCTAGATTATAAAGTATATTATAGATATTTCATAACAATTGAATAATCCTTTTGTGTGTCGGGATGACAGTTTTATAAAGGGGCGCTTTTTTCAACATGTCAGTTGGCTATTTTGAATTATCTCGTAGACAATCCTCCATTGATTATCTTATAACAATATTTGGTCCGTTTTAAAGGATTAGAGGTAAATAAAACACAGATAAAGTCTCTTACTTGTATTTATAATTGGATTTTGTAAATAAATTTTCGAGTGGTCAATCTCTTCTTTGTTGGTTTTTCTGTAAAGATTCTTTCTAACGTTCCGGTGGTTTGAATTTTTAAGTTGTACCATTTTTAAGTTTCAAATTTGTTTGAGTGACGGTTTTAACTGATACAGATTCGGCTAGTATCATTGCATTGTTGACAGATGATGAAGTTACGCGTATATGGCCAGGGTGGTTAGTATTTCGGAAGGGTCTTCCATCGCTAACAAGAGACTGGAGGTTACTGGAGAAGGTATGGATTACGTCGGAATCGGGTCACATCTCAGAGAGAGGATCGGTTTGTTGTTTTATTCTACTGCTGTTGACATCAAACTACTTCGACAAGTTAGAAATATCTATTTCCGTTTATAGACTTTCAGAAGCTGAATTACGTGCGAGAAGGCCTGCCACTGTACTTCTGGCAAGGCACAAAACAGCTCGGTTACGTTTTGCAAGAAATCACATCAATTGGTCGAGTCAAGATAGGACTAAAATATTGTTTTCAGATGAGTCAAGGTGTTGTTTGAGGCCGAAAGAGGGTTTAAAGTAAGAGGATGACTGTATATCCCCGCAACATTTGTACTCCGAAGAAGCTATGTGTGGAAGTGTTGTGATTTGGGCGGGCATTTCTATGGAAGGTCGAGGGTTCCCTAACAACTGCTCAATTCTTTGAAGATGTGTTGTCAGAAGAAGTTGTCCTTATAAGCCACTAATAGGCGATGTTTTTACTTTTATGTATGACAATGCAATTCCCCACATAACTAGGATAGTTGGTGACTTCATGGAACGGGCCTCAATTCATTGTTTGAAGTGGCCAACATGTAGTCCCGACTTAACAACCTATCAAACACCTTTGGTTGTCAAAGAGAGTAAAAAGTCGCCCAGTGATGCCAGAGAATTTGGAGGAATTAAGTATGGCGCTATTGGAGAAATATAAAACTGCACTCCATACAAAACCTCGTAAAATCGATGCCACGTCGAATGCAGCTGTAATTAACGCAAGAGGAGGAAATACTCCGTAATGAATATTTTCTTCATTGTTTCCATAGCAACATTTTTGGTAAACTTAGTTTAATTTGTTATTTAATTCTTTTATGTTTAGCTATATCTTATATTTTTCTTTGAAAATATCCCGTACAAAACGAGGTTGGCTGCTTTTCCCTCAAAGTATAGTTAAAACTTTAAATTAATGCGGGAATTATTACTTTTTCCGCATTTTTTACATTTTGCAAAAAAAAAAAACCATCAAGCACATTTTTTACACTAACTGATTAATCCTGCCTTTTATTATTTTTCCATCGTATTCATTTATCGCTTTTATTTTCCACGAACGAGCTAAGGGAAACAAATTTTTTATCGGTCAGAAACGTTAATTTTTAAAATCAAACAAGTAGGTTTGATTAAATAACCTATAGAGACAATATAATTAAAAAAACTCATTATTAAACACAATTTCTAAAAGATTTAACTATATTTTTAATGGTTTAATGGCTGTTTGTAGCTAAATACCGTAAGAATATTAACGAAAAAATAGCACTTAAAAATCTTTCATCTGATTTTGCTTTGTTTCATTAAATCTATTTTTAAACAAAATCAACAACTGAAATAAAAACGATTTTTATGCTAAAACAGAACTAATAATATAAAGGGCTTTCTTTTTTCGTACGGTCCTTAAACAAATTAGCGAAATATGATTAACTCACTTTCTACGAATTGCGAATTGAAGTGTAATAAACACATTGGTTCTTTCTTTGCATCTATGGATCCCCATTTCAGTTTTAAATAGTTACTGTTTATTTCCATATTGGCTGGAAGAAACTTCCTTTGTTAATGTTCCCTTTTTCCCCATTTCAGTCTAATTTTTTCGGTCCGAACTGCCGAAGTTGAGCTTAATTATTTGAATTTAGATATATTTTATGAACATTAAATCTAAATACATTAACTTAGATGGGACAATTTATTTTCGGAAATTGAGTTCTTATTTCACGGCGTTCAAGTTATGTTAAACTCCTTAACGTCTTAGACGTCGTGCAGGTTTAGCATCTTTTCTCGCCTTGTCCTTGAGATCAAGAAAGCCATCGATAATCAATGCTAAGAAAGTAAATTTAACCATAATAATAAAATATTTTGTCGGCGTGGTTGATATGATTTAGTATTATAATTTATCACGATCTTTGCGCGGAACCCTTTCACTCAAACAATTTAATTTAAAAAAATAAATATATGTGTGTATATTGTTGGAATATTGGTGAAGTCGGTGTGGAGTGTAGTGAAGAGCTTTAACCATTTGTCTGAAGGCTTTTATTTGGACGGATTGGATGCACTGGATGTTAGATGACTTGACAGGGCCACACAGTTTCACTCCGTATTCACATCAACAGAATGACTAAAGCGGTCGCAGTAAATTCTTGTGGCAGTCTAGTGCTGACGGTCAACACGGATTTCGGCCCTAGAAGTCTTCATAGTGGTCTAAGTTTTCTGTTAAGTTGTCTCTTAATTCTTGCGTGCGGTCTAAGTGTAGCCCTAAATATCTGACTTTTGGTTGGTTTCAATGTAATGGTTTTTTCAATGTTAACGTACGTTCAGTACATTTTTCTCCATTCAGTATTGTCCTCTATGTTTTTCACCAGTCTTTGATAAGCTCAAGTGTTCTTGGATGTTGGAGGTAACTTGGGTGTTGATGGTGGTATAGGGTGTAAAGGTAGGTGAGCAGTATGATAGGTAAATGAAATGAAGGATGAGATCTAGAAGCTCCCTTGTGGGACGACGGCTTGTATTCGTCTGACTTCTTCACTCGCTGCCGCACCTCACTCTGAAACAGCGATCGTTTATACAGGATTTCAGAATAAGCTAATGAGGCATGGGTAGGAAGCGTTAAACTTTTTTAAAGCAGGCTACAGGTTACAAATCAAAATCTGCTTACAATATCAAAAATTATGGCTTCTACAAATTTTCTGAATTAGCTTAGAGATTTACCACCCGTCCATTCTACATTTGCAATGATGTATTTTACAATGGATAAGTTGACCGTGTAAATCATTAGAAATATTAGAAATAGTTCCAAGTTCTTATGAAGGGGATTTATTTCTCGAAAGCTTGACGAGAGAGCTGAGTTTTTTCTCTTTCGGTTTATCCCTGATTTGTTTAATACAATTAAATTGTTTTGCAATAAAAAATGTCAGAAATGTTGGTTAACTTTATGCATTATTTTGTCATTACTTTACTTTTGGCTAGCATTTAAATTGCTTTGAATCAAACACATTTGTTTTAGAAAAACGTGATAAATTGTCTTTTTTCGTGAAGTATATAACATCCGTTATAAGAACAATGTTATAAAAATTTAATTTTTTTTTCAACACATGTTAATGTACCGAACAGTGACTAGAATGGGTGAAATTCCATTTAAAATTTTTACCTTATTCAGTATAAACTATAGTTATAATAATTTTCAGCCAGTATTGTCGTTCTATTTAAACATCAAAATGCCTCGTTGTATGTTTATTTTTCTAATAATTTTCCTAGAAATTAGAACAAGTTTAAAGTACAAATTTCGGTAAAAAATTAACGATTAAAGCTAATTAGATTGCATAGAAAAGGTCTAAGTAAAACCAATATAATATGCTTTTTATTACACATGAATCATTATTTTAAATTAACTTCATAGGATTATGTTGTTTTCCTCCTGAATCTCCAACCAATATAAATTTATTATTGATGAATTAATAATACTGATAAATTAATAATAAATAAATTTATCAGTTTCTATAAATGTATTTATTATACTGAAAGTCGCGATATATATTTATCACAACATTTATAAATACATTTTTTATTTGGTCGATTTTTTTAATACGTTAAAAACATAAATGGGAAATGCCATTAATAAATCCATTAGGAATATAGATAAATAACAAGGTTGGTCTAATCGAAGGAATTCGTTTTATTTTCCAGCGTTTTGTGATTATTATATCAATCAAATGTTTTAATTTAAGTAAGTATGAATATACTAAACTATAGAAAAACGCGCTCTTTCTCTCTCTCTCTCTCTCTCTCTCTCTCTCTCCATTTTTCTGTTTCTGTCTCATTCTATTGATCTCTCTGACTCTCTCTCTCGTCGACTGAAGAGAGATGGGTTATTTTAATGTTTATAACATTTTCCTCATTAGTAGACATACAAAATATTTTACATTACATATAGAAAAGAGGAAGGACAATATATCAAATGCTTGCCCATGTCTGCCACCTGCATATATATATGTATAAAAAAAATCTTTTAATTTGATAAGCACTTTTTATTGATATTTAGTATTGAAAATAATTATACCAAAAAGTCAATTTACAGAGAATCATATTAGAACAAGGCCGACTTTATTTTTTATTAAAAAAAGGACGACCAAGTTTACCAAGTGAAATTCAAATTGTAAATGGCGCATTCGTTTTGTTTACATTCGTCCTTCAGCATCCGTAATTAGCTACTTGTTTATCGAGAATTGGTTCGGGACTGTTTGCCCAGGTTTGAGGGCGATATAGCAATCTTGCTCAAGTCGAGAGTACTCAGTTGGCGACGGCTTATTGGTATTTGGCTGGGAAATCGGCCCTTAATTAAAATTCACTTGTTTGTCGAAACGCCTCCGGGGTGATTTATCGAGTTAGTCCGCTCGGCTCGGTGCAAGAGTAAACTAATTGTGTCAGGGTGACGTTAATGATGTTAACAACTTCCGAGGTATTTCTTGTATCAATGCATGTGCTAAAATTTTTTCAAATCTTCTTCTTCAACGCCTCGAGAAATTTGTCAAAAGCAATAGCCTCCTAAGTGAGTTCCAGGGCGGGTTCAGGAAAGGTTACTCATCCATAGATAATATCTTCACATTAACCAACATTATTAATTTACACTTAAACAAAAATAAGAAAGTATATGCCTTTTTCGTGGATCTTAAGGCTGCCTTTGACTGTGTGGATAGGAATGCGCTTATACTTAAACTCAGCAACCTTGGTTTCTCAATAAAAATTCTTTCAATATTGAAATCCTTATTTAAACANCTTTTTCTCTCTCTTTTGTTTATTCCTTAAGAAGAAATATTTTCCTTATTTATTAAAAATGTATAGTCCGACTCCGGCAGACGGTTGATAACCATTGCCGAAATGTGCTTTTTGTTTATGTACAATTTTTTTTTTTTACTCTCTTTTGTTATCTAATAAAGTACTTTTTCATTCATTCATTCATAATTGTGTCAGAGGCCAGGTGGACGATCTTGTTATGAACAAATAATGGCATCCAGTGATTTCGTTATTGCTTTACCTACCTTTGCCCCCTACCGCTTATTATTTAAGTCAATTAATTTTCTTGTTGATCAAAGCGAGTGCAATTATTGAAGAAAGCTCTCCGGTCTTGATTTCATATGCGCATCATTAATATACTTCCCCCTGTAACCAAACATAATGGTAAATGATAAGACAAAAAGTAAACTAAAACTTTCTTTGTACATTGGATTAGTTAGGTTTTTATATTTGTTTATGGTTTTTATGATTTACCTCTAAATTTCACTGTTTTAACATTTACATTATCACTCACTTGTGCATGTCAAAGTGCGGTTTATGACGTGATTTTGTACTATATTTGTCATACAGTGAAATCCATGTGTTATGTTATATAAAAGATAATTCGCGCGTGTCGTTGTAGTTTAAGTAAAGTATTTTTTAAATAAGTAAATTACACAGGACGACTTAACTTCCAGTTATCGTTGGTAGTCCCGGACGAGAGCTCAAAACCACTTGTAATAACTTTTCCAAATTAATAACAAATAAACTTCCAAAGGCTCAAACCCCGAAAAGATAGTATCACAACCTTATAAGTTATGAGTGTTATTGACTTATAAAGTTTCCAAAGATATAGAAGAGAAAGCTCAGGGGAACGTAAGTTAAACTAACTTTGCATATATTTATTATACTTATATAGTTTTGTATTGTTTATAAATTTGTGACCCTGATAGAACCAAACGAAATTAAACGTTCTCTGTGTCTGAATATTCTGTTTGCTTAAGATTTTACGTAAATTAAATCTACATGCATTAATTTATTTACAATAGTCAAGTAATTTTCGGAAATTGAAGGTGTTGTTATTTCACGGCGCTAAGGTTATGTTAAACTCCTTAACGTCTTAGACGTCGTGCAGGTTTAGCATGGTCGCTCGCCGCGTTTTCAAGACCAAAGCCTAAGAAGAAAAATACAATCAAGCTACGAAAATTATTTAACAATAAAAATTAAATGTTTTGCCATATAGAAAAACATTCTAAAATATCAATTGCCTTTTCACAATATTTTGTCATGATTTTTCTTAATGCTAGCCATTTATGTGGTTTCAAATTAAACTCATTAGTTTAGAAACATTTTATAAATTATTTTTTATTTGAGGTTTATAATTTTTGTTAGATATACATAATGTTGTGTATCTTTGTGTTACATGTCGGGCTGTAATTGTCATTTGTCATTAAGTTAAATCCATGTCGTATTTGTTGATATCATCTTTCTTCAACTGAAGAAAGAAATTCGAAGTTTTGCACAATATCGATAACATTTTCATGCTTATGATATAGCACGTTTTTAACCTCTACTTGGGTTTCGAGAAATGTTTGTTCCAATTCATTATTTTTTATCTCATGTTGAGAAACACGTGTTTTAAGTAAAATGTTTTTCCGCTAATGTGTCAAACTTAAGTTCTAAGTCATCAAGTTTTTGACTAATTTGCGTTGTAGCACTTGTACTTTCTTCAACTATGGTGGAATACTGGTTTATTGCTTGCGTAAAAGCTTTGTTAGATTCGATGAGTTATTTGATGACAGTGATGAGTGCCGAAATGTCTTAAGATTGCAGAGCTTATTGATTTCTAAAAGACATCAGCACATGGTGATCAGGTCCAATCTTCCTTCTCCTCTTTTAAACCTGCGTTGCCTTGCTTGCATAAGGAAACACGCGAAATGTGAGAAATTGATTTGCATTGAACACAACCGACTCGCGATAAATGACGAGTAAATCTTTTGAACAGATAGAGCATTGTCCGACATGTTGACCGGTTGAGCTCACGATGTAGGCTGAAAACGCCTCAATAACATGCATTAAATAGACGTACGTATTGTGGAAATAATACAAAAGTTTTGAAATTGAGAATAAAAACTGCACAAAAGCTAACAACCATAAATATATAAAATAATTTGCGAATGTAGGAAGAAAATTAACCTACAGTACAAAGAATATTCAAGACAATTTATGGATATTGACGAAAAATCAAACTAGACAACACACCTAACACAAATCCAGTGAATGCACCATACAATTCCAAAACCTGAGAAGGAAGAACAACTAGGCCGATACCATTCCTTCACAGATTTCAAGAAGAAAATTCACAATAAATTATTTTACAGATTTTGGAAAACGAAAATATTCTAGTAGAAAGTTAGTCAAAATTGTCGGCTCGTGAAAAACTAAAGAAAATAAAATTTACGTGTTTTTACGGTTTTGTTCCCAAAAATGCTCCAATAAAGAAATAAAAATATGGGGGGCCGGAACTTAAACTCACTTTGCATATATTTATTTAATTTATATAATTTGTATTGTTTACAAATTTATGAGCCTGATAGAACCAAACAAAATTAAGCGTTCTCAGTGTCAGAATATTCTATTTGTTTGGATTATACGAAAATTAAATTTACATGCAATAATTTATTCAGAATAGTCAAGTAATGTTCGAAAATGGAAGGTGTTCTTATTTCACGGCGCTAAAGTTATGTTAAACTACTCAACGTCTTAGACGTCGTGCAGGTTTAGCATGGTCGCTCGCCGTGTTTTGGAAGTAAAAGGCAATCATGCTACAAAAAATTATTTAACAATAAAGATTATATGTTTTGTAATATATAAAAATAGTGTAAAATATCGGTCACCTTTACACTATATTTTATCATGGTTTTACTTTTTGCTAGTCATTTATGAGGTTTCAAATTAAATTCATTAGTTTAGAAACATTTTATACATGATCTTTTATATGAGATTTATAATTTTTGTTAGATATACATAATGTTGTATATCTTTGTGTTACATGTCGGGCAGTAATTTTTATTTGTCATTAAGTTAAATCCATTTTTTACATTTGTTGATGTCATCTTTCTTCAACTAAATGTTCAATTCTCAAATGTTTTCCACATTTTGTTCGTGTCTATGAAGTTTCACGCAATACTAGATTTGAAATTGAAACTTTTTCACTTGTAATGCTTGCAATGCGATAGTAGAGAAAGTTAAGTGGACTGAAACTATAATAAATAAAACCATCGCATGATTACAATTTAGATGGAGGTCTTGGAACAAAAAACGGGAATTAATAAGTTTTATGATTTTAATATTTTATGAAAAGATATAATGTATTAGTTATGAAAAAGAAGGAGAGGCGCGCGCGGAATCATGGCTTGGCAGAAATCGGGATTCAACACGGCGAAACTTTATAATGAGCACTTTCCTGATTTCAACTCGGATCTTTTCCAAGTTTGCGCATTCGGGGGGTTGACGTTATCCTTGTGAGTTCTTTCTCCCCCCCCCCACGAACTCGTTTGTACAACAATAAACTTTTTATAATACACCAATGAATAATTAAGTTGAAATTCAATATTTCCCAAATACTCCTTAATTAAAAAGTAGCTTATTGGGACCTCCCCCCATTAATTCGGAACCAACAATGGAATAAGTAGATGGTAACGGGATTTTTGAACGAAAATTATATCCAATTATTCAAGCCCGTTTAAAAGTTATGTATTTTTTTAATTTAAAAAAAACGTCATATATGAGCATAATCATAAATATTATAAAAGAAATAGTTGAATGATCGAATTATTATTATTAAATCCTGTATTGATTATAATTTTCCCAAGTATATTTACAGATTTTTTGTTAAGGAAATCTTCAAGGATTCGTAACACAACCGCATAATAAAATTTTGTAAAAATTTTATTTTTAAAAATTCATTTATAGTTTTGGAATAATTTTAATCTTCGTTAAGTTCTGCGCTTTAAAACTTATTCTAGAAGAAACCAATAGGGCAAAATCTATCTGCCGATGCATATATTTATGATTGAAATTGATCTCTCATTATCAAATTATTATATACACACCTTTATAAATTTAAAATATTTCTTGATTGTTCACTGCCTAGCAATTAAAAAAAAATGACCAAAAAACACATATTTATGTTTTGAAAAGCTCTGTTGAGTGAAAGAGTTATTACATTTTAGAATCGCGGAAATGAAGGAAATTTCAATAAGTGCGGCAATATTTATATTTTAGTCCTATGCAATTGACAAATTTAAATTGAATAGACCAATGAGATGCTAGTTATCGATTTCAGTTTGTTCTCGGGCACCTCCTCTTAATTTGGTGTCATCGGCGGGTGCTGCGACCACATCAAAGGTGGCCACGTTCCGTTTAACGCAGCACCCCATGGCAGCCTCATTAGTCATTTATCCCGATGCAGGTCGCACCAGTCGGAATCACCCTGTACATTACGAAATTCCTGAACGAATACCATTGGTACATTTCGAGAGGGCAGAATGACCGGATTTAATTAAACATTCGACACCTGCAACTTGCAACACTTTTTCGCACTCTTTTCTCTCTAATAATCTTGAAAGAGATATTTGTTCTAACGGGATCAATTAACCTCGGTGCGACGGTGGTTTCATCCAGTTTCAAAGCCATTAATCAATCCACGTAACCTGAATAACGTTACAACCCGATATTTTGTTTATAATTATCATCGACGATGCACCTATTCCTTCAACTATTGTAAAAAGCCTGCTGTGCATTATCTCCTTGGATAAATTTCAATACAAATTTTCATAAATTATTTCAAATTTTTTTTTTGCATTTATCATGATTTTTACCATTGCGATTTTTAGTCTACAGTAGTTATTATTTGTACCCATCCTTATGCATTTCAGCAAGTATTCATTAACCTTCAAAATCTTCTTGAGAAAAATACAAGTTTATTTAATTAATAATAATTTAATATTTAATACACAAGAGTTTTTAATTTTTCATTTGATATTATTAATATTTACAATATAACAGTAAAAAGAAATGAAACACAGTCAATCTGATGTTTAGAATGAAAAGGAAGTGACTCCGATATGCTAATTCTGGAAGGATTCTAAGTCTGCACGTTTGACTAGTGGCGATGAGTCTGAAAGTTTTCAAACCCGACAAAATGTAATGAACCATGTTCTTTAGAGGTTGAATAAATTTACGAGAAAATACTAAGAAAATTTAACTTATTTGCGTGCGAGCTTTATTAAGTATTAAGTTAAACTTACTATGATACAGACGCACATGATAAATTCATAACGAACTGTTAACTTGATTGTATTCGTAGTCGGCACTGATCACTGTAATAAATGTATTTAACGTCTGAAAGCATTTCGGTTCCACGCTTTCAATAAACTGAGGAACTGTGTTTTCCTGAAGATGGCGCGAAGTTGAACCCAGGGGAAATAAACTGCCCAGAAAAAAAAATGTCAAAAAAACTGTCTACTTGGCCAAATTTTGAAATGGATATTTTCTCAAATTTTTAAGTCACAAACCTTCTTAAAAGTTTCTAAAAAATGTGATCTTAGGTCTGTGACCTAAAAGACTGAGACAATATATGCATTTCCAAAGACGTCTGATGTTTTTTTTACAACAGCAGAAGTCATATAAACCCTCAGGGTGCCGGTGTTTTTGAAAAAAAAAAAATTAATTTGTAAGTATGTCGGTTTCAAATGCAGGGCCGCCGCTGGATTCGGACTCGCTTACAGTGATGAGCGCCGTGTCAACGCCTAAACCGTTGCGGCCACCGACGTCCCTCAAAAGTTGTCTATTTTTCCTACAAAAAACAGGTGGCCGGTTTTTTCTTTATTTTATGGACAGTGAGTAAGAAACAATTGAGTAGATGATCAGTGAAGATAATATGCTCGCAGGCCAACTAACACCACTTGACAAATGTGTTAGTTTAAAAAACAATTCTTTTGGTATCTGTATCATCTGTTTTACTTGAGCAGTGGTAATTAGCCTTCGAGTAATGTCTTCCAGCTGCCGCGGGCAATTTGTAACGCTAAATTTTCCCTCGAACTTAAAAGTAGGCCTTCGGTTTAAAAGTCTGTTTGTCATTTTTCCCTTGGCTCTTTTCCCGTTTAAGAAGGTGCGCTCAGGTGTCGTTGAAACGTTGTTGATATATGCGACTCTGGGGGCCAAGGCTCCCTCCAGCTCAAACTACAGCTTATATATCTCTTTCCCTTCAACTCTCCTTCCACATTTCTTATTTTCCGTGTCTTTTCTAAATAGCGTCTGTCCACGTCTCTCTTTTATATTTGTCTTGATAATCCGGCCTCGCAGAACAGACGCTTCCGTTTAACTTTTATCAACCTACCACATTATGAAATAAAAAAATATTTGCTTCTTTTGTACCATTATCTGCGTAATCCCATGTTTTTTGTTTAATTTTTAGTAAGGACTTAGGATAGTAATTTAATTAATTAATTTAATTTCCTCAATTTTTCGTTTTGGTCTGTCAGACGCTTTACATCAGATTTTCCCTAGCTTCTCATTAGGAAAAAATCAACTGCTGCTGGTGATGATTTCGTTCTAAACTTTGCGCCCTCGTAAAGTGGTAAAATGGTACAATCCTCCACGACGGAGGATATCCCAAACTCTCCATTGTGAGACACCAAGGATTATTCGTAACGCACGTGTACTGGTTTCGGGATCACAATTAAAAGAATGCAAAATGCCCTCATCTATTCGCTGATTGTCTTCCCTCATTCTTCGAGTGAAGAACCAGTTTCCCCCAGCTGATGAAGACGTTGTAAGTTGTTATCTGCTGGAACGAGCTTGGTATTCTCTACGTGAAGCAGTATAATTATTAGCAGCACTAGCAATATTTTTGGGCCTTCCAGAAGTGCAATCCAAAAAATGGGTATACCGCTGGAAAATAATTGAATGGGGAACTTTTGGGGGAATTTGCAAAACTCGAGGTTTTTTTAGTTATTAACAGTTACCAACCCAACATTTTCAAACACTTTCTAATTTCAACGTTTTTGTTTTTTCTGAATTTTTCGTGCAGAAATTTTTCATTAATTCTGCAATGTAAATATGTTTTCTTACCGCAAATTTAATGTTCTTTCAGGTGGCAAAAAACAGATTCTTAACAGTCAGTAATTCTAAAGATTATAAGCAATTTAGTGGACCTAAATCGAAAAAAACCCAAAACCTGAAATTACTTCTTTATAGGTGAGATTTGGAGAGGGGCTCATACGACTGTTTTTTGTTGTTAGAAACGCCTCCTGAAATGTAAAACACTTATCGCCAGTCACCTTGTGTAATTGATGTTTTCATTTTAGCCAAAAATCGATTATGTTACAGAGGAATATCAAAATGCAAAGTAAAATATCTTACAAATGTGGGAAGAAAATAACGTACAGTGCAAAGAACATATAGGATAATTTGTAGTCATTGACGTAAAATCAAACTAAACCAGTAACCTGAAACAAGTCTATTTATTAATCCATTCATCTTCATCAGGAAAAACCTCCAAAAAAAAATCCATGGTTACAGGCTCGAAGAAATATTTGTTGTGGGGACTCCGTACAAAGGAATTGTGCTAATTAACAGATATGAATTTATTAATAATTATTACCTAATTATTTTTATTTATTACGTATTCCATAAAAAAATATGTATATTCGTGCGATTATACAAATATGGGTCAGCTTTTGGTGACAAACGTCATCCGTAAAAAATTATCTAAAAACTTCCTGAGATTTTATTATTACATATATTTATCAAAATGTTCAAAAAGAAAAAAAATCAATTTAAAAATAGTCTTACATAGTGGCGTCCATAATTTTTTTTAAATTTATTACATTTTCAGGTGCATAACATCCATGCATGCTATGGTAAAATTATATTATATTTATTAACTGCCAGTTGGTTTATATTTTATTTATAACATCAATAGCGTTTCTGGCATTGGCTGGCAGAAAGATGTATCTACTTCCTATAGAATCAAAAGGTTATTTATTCGAATTCAAATTAAATGGGAATAAACAGGAAAAATATTTTACTGTGCTTTGCAAATTTGATTTAATTGAACGAGGGAAAAGATGACAATAATATTTCATTTTTATTACTTCATCTCTGCTCAAAAAAAGTCAAACTATTCAGGTGTAATAAAATACCGTCGTAATATATGAAAAAAAATTTGATTGGATTTTTTTAAAGAACAGAAGTAAGTTTATTTTTGACGATGTAGTTTTTAAAAATTTAACGCATGAATCGATGCATTTTTTACCTGACAACTAAATTAATTTTGTTTTATTGTACACAATATGAAGTATTAAACAAAAACTTATTATATCAACCTTTAGGTCAAAACATACAAATAAAACTAAATGGAAATAACAAAAATCATTCCGAATACATAAACTAACAAAAAAACACGCATTAAATGGACGTACAAAGTTTTTACAAATTAAGCATAAAAAAAACTGTACGAAAGCTAACAAACATAAACATATAAAATAAATTGCAAATGTAGAAAGAAAATTAACATAGAGTACAAAGAATATACAACACAATTTGTGAATATTGGCGAAAAATCAAACTAGACAACGCACCTTACACAATTCCAATGAATGCATCTAAATTGACAAAACCTTATAATGAAGAACAACTAGGCCCATACCAATCCTTCACAGATTTCATGAAGAAACCCTGCAATAAATTATTTTACAGGTTTTGGAAAACGAAAATATTCTAATCGAAAGAAAGTTACGTCAAAACATTTTAGCTCGTAAAAAACTAATTAAAAATGTGTGGGTGTAGTGACAGTTAGTTAACGATTATTTGGAAATCGTGAGATGCGGTCTGGTGTGACGTAGGTTTTAGAAAAACATTTTCTTTATCCTACGAACGTTTCGATCTTTATTGAGATCATCCTCAGGGCCTGGGATTTATAAGCATTGTTTAAATTTTACAAATACATGTAGGACGTGGAAAAAATGAATTTATATAATGCTAGAAAATTGTAGATAAAAAAAAAACGAATTTATACAATGCTAGAAAATTTTAGACTAAAAGAATGAAATTATTCAATGCTGGAAAATTTTAGATTACAAAAATGAATTTATACATTCCCGAAAATTTTACATTAAAAAAATGAATTTATACAATGCTGGAAAATTGTAGACTAAAAAAAATGAATTTATACAACGCTAGAAAATTTTAGATTCACTCAAAGTATTTGTACTCACACAAAGTGTTTGTTTTCCGTGTAGATATGTCATTCTTGTCTGTCGTGTTGAGAGTGCCAGTGAGATATTGATGTTTTATGCTTATATACGTTGGATTTTCAAGGGTGGAGAGGGAAGTCGGGAATAGAAAGACTTTTTTTATAAGAGGAGTCGGCTTCTTTGAGGTGAACAAGGTGAAAGGAACCGCCAATGGGAAAAAATGGGTAATGGTTCGGCCAGAATATGCTTTCAGGATTTTATAGATGGGGATAATTAGGAAAGCCAAATTGTTGAAGAATTAAACTATGTAGGAATGTTTGATGTGTGGAATGTGATGATTGTTTTATATGTTATATTACATGTTTTATTTGATGTGATGAAATAAAACCAAATAAAATGTCCCCACCCCTTCAAAATCCAACGTATATAAAAATATACGTATCTCACTGGCACTCTCAACACGACAGACAAGAATGACACATCTACATTGAAAACAAACTGAGTGAGTACAAGTATTTGGACTGAATATAAAATTTTCTAGCATTGTAGAAATTAATATTTGTTCTTTTTTTACACCCTACATGTATTTGTAAAATTTGAACAATGTTTATAAATCTCAGGCCCTGAAGATATTCTCAATAAACATCGAAACGTTGGCACGATAAAGAAAATGTTTTTCTAAAACATCACACCAGACCGCATTTCACGATTTCCAAATAAAAAGTAAAATTTACGTGTACTCGCGGTTTTGTTTCCAAAAATGCCCCAATAAAAAAAAGTAAAAATATGGAAGAACAAAAGTTAAACTCACGGCGTATATTTATTTTATTGGTATGGTTTGTATTGTTTATATATTTGTTACCATTATATAACCAAACGAAGTTCAGCGTACTCTCAGTCTGAATATTCTATTTAATTAAGATTTTCCAAAAATTAAATCTAAATTCATTAATTTATTTTGAATAGACAAGTAATTTTCGGAAATTGAAGGTGTTCTTATTTCACGGCGCTAAAGTTATGTTAAACTCCTTAACGTCTTAGACGTCGTGCAGGTTTAGCATGGTCGCTCGCCGCGTTTTCAAGAACAAAGCCTTGGAAGAAAAAGACAATCATGCTACAAAAATTAATTTAAAAATAAAAAATAAATGTTTTGCAATATAGAAAAACACTCTAAAATATCGATTATCTTTATACAATATTTTGGCGAGATTTTCCTTAATGCTATTAGTTAGTTGAAATTTTTTAATATATTATCTATTACATGAGGTTTTTAATTTTTTGTTAGTCATATATATATATATATATATATATACGAACATTAAATTATTTTATGGTGTGTGGTGATTAGTGACCGTTAATCGATAATTATTCAGAAATCGTGAGATGCGGTCTGGTTTGATGTAGGTTTCAGGTAAAAATTTTCTTTATCGTGACACGTTTCGATCTTTATTGAGATCATCTTCATCATCTTGAAGATGATCTCAATAAAGATCGAAACGTTGGCACGATAAAGAAAATGTTTTTCTGAAACCTAAATCACATCAGACCGCATCTCACGATTTCTGAATAATTGTTTTACAGTTTTTGTAAAACGAAAATATGCTAATCAACGAAATTGGATCTTTCTTTCAAGCAATCCACTATTTCTCCGTTTCTACTAATTTTTTAAACTGTACTCTTAACTAATCATTTTATTTATTTTGCTAACGTTGCACCTTTGTATCACTGATCTTTGTATGCAGAAGCGGCCCTTTTAAAAAAGGCTCACAGGTAATTCGAGTGAGAAACCCCAAAATCGCCCAGAGCGGAATGTTAACAATTTCCTTTATCAAACCACAGCCGGTCCACATTTACATAAATATCAATTTTCCCTCCCCGCCTTCTTAAATGGGTTAAACTCGGTTTGGCTCGGTTCGGAAAAGTTTCTCCCTTATTTCCTGATTTTTTCCCTTTCCCGTGACTAGATGAAGAAGAGAGAAGTTGTAAGTTGATTACCTATATTTCTTATAGTTTTACTTTTTTCTTTCTAATAGGGCTTTTATGCTTTATAATTTTATCAAGCTTAATTTGCCCACTCTCCTGTTTTCACTTAGGTTTGCATTTAATTTTTTTCTTAAAGACCAAGAACCGTGCCCATTTATAACTTCATCTCTGAATATAACCTGATTGCCGAATGTTCAGTTTAAATTGTAATATGGTGTTTTGTTGAACAAAATAAGTGGCAATTTACAATAATGGTCTACACCGATGTATTATTCATATTTTAAGGCAGCACACCAGCAAATATATTCTGATATTTTTCTTTAAGAATATCAACATGTTTCTTACAAAAAAAAGCCTATTAGCTTCAAAACACAAGGCAGATAAAAACGAATTATTGAAAAACGTCACGGACTTATTTTACAAGCAATTTTTGTAAGACTTTTGTTTACTCAGTTACCCTCTTGCTTCTGGTCTTTAATCATGTCTATCGTAAAAAAGATGCATTTTTAGCATTTACGGAAGGGAACCGTTTTTGAAAATCTCTACCAGTTACCAGAACAGAAGTGTAGCAGTAAGTCTCAATTGAGGTGATATTGCTTCTCTCAAAATCGTGTTTTTTTTAATATAAAGGGAGCAACTTATGAAACAAAAGGATATTCCTCCATTTTTAGTTAATTTCTAATATAATTAATTTCCTTTCATACAGTAAGTGGTAAAACGCTTCTTTGCCATTACCAATTTTTGCACTATTGCCTCTGGCTCTTGATTCTCTGTCACCCATTG
Organism: Cimex lectularius; assembly: GCF_000648675.2. Classification (NCBI taxonomy): domain Eukaryota; kingdom Metazoa; phylum Arthropoda; class Insecta; order Hemiptera; family Cimicidae; genus Cimex; species Cimex lectularius. Next base: position 2,692,735 of record NW_019392993.1, read on the forward strand.
TCTCTTGGCCAAAAGTGATCAACTGAAGGAAAGATTGGACGAAACTGACGCGAAAACTGAATGTAGAGTACACTCTTTTAGTTCAGTTAATCATTCAGATTTTTCGGTCATTTACAGTTTCCTTGCTATCGACTTGCTATTTGCCAACCGTTTTCCCACCTTCATAAATCATATCATTCTATGATTCCGACAATAGAATCGTGATATTGCTCTAACAGGCCAATATGGGTTAGACAAAAGATTCTGCCGACAAAGCCAGTTTTCTTTTAAAAGGGCACCAAAAACGTAAAAACAAACGCCGGAATATTTACTTTTGTCTACTATTTCGATACGGCGTCTTTAAAAAGAACCCTTTCTTATTTTTACCGACCTCACAATCTCTTCTATTTAAAAATTTACTAACGGTATATATATACTTTTGTAAAAAGAATTTTGAAAATTACTCCAAAACCAATGTAGCACTTCTCTGTTCTCGTTTTCCAATTTTATTTCTCTTGTAAAAAAAATCCCAGAACGGCAAACAGCCTGGAGGATTGGATTGGCACACAGGCAAACCCGGTGACCCCAGGCTGGACGTATCACAAAACGGGTAAACATTACAGAACTTGAGAGATTCCCGTTTTCCTGCCGTTACAAGCGATAAATGAAATCGAATATATTAAGATTAAACGTGTTTTACGCAAAACTGAGATAAACACATCTCTTTACATTATTCTGTGTTACTAGAATCGCTGCAAATAGAAAATGTTATTTTTAGCCGATTTTATTTCAATATTGTTAAAAAAGAGAGAAGTAGTGTAAAATGTTGCGAATAAACTACTGTTGTAATATAAATATATAAATTGCTTTATAATCTCTTAATAACTATAGTACAAGTAGAAGCGGCACGCTGAAAAGGATATTAAAATCCTGGAAAGTTATTTAAAATTACTTTCGTTGAGAACCTTTTATATATTTTTTAAGTTATAAGCACTTGAGTTGTGATTTGATCGTTTTGCAGGAAATGTAACGTCCTTCTGGTTAATTCAAGATAATTTGATATGCAGTGAGTCTTTTATTTTTCATAATATTATTATGAGTATTATTATGACTATTTTTATAACGAAAACTTACCGTTAGCATGGTTGAAATTTTATTATTATTATTGTGGAAAAACTTAGTTTAAAATCGGTAGATAGTGTATTTTCTGAAATTTAAGTTCAAGTGCACGATTGGCTATTAGTTTCTTCATTCGACTGTGCTCATCAGAATGAAATATTTAATTTTCCGAAATCAATTGTACACATTTTCCATCAACGTTTGATTATCGTCTGACTTATAGTACAAATTTATTTTGTGTTGATTCAATATCAAAACATAAAAATAAACGTGTGTGGTGGTTAGTGACCGTTAATCGATCATTATTCCGAAATAGTGAGATCCGGTCTGGTGTGATGTAGGTTTCAGAAAAAACGTTTTCTTTATCGTGCCAACGTTTCAAAAACTCTCAACACGACACGCAAGAATGGCACAATTACACAGAAGACAAACAGTTTGAGCCCTGAAGATGGTGTCAATAAAGATCGAAACGTTGGCACGATAAAGAAAATGTTTTTCTGAAACCTATATCACACCAGACCGCATCTCACGATTTCTGAATAATAAAAATAAACGTAAAACCAAATAAATATCAAATTTTATAAAAATCAAAAATGGACCGAAATGTACCGTGCTTGAGAACAAGTCCTGAAATTCCTATTACACGCTCTCTATATGGAGCCAAGGAATGACTCCGTTCAATTAAGTAGGACAAATAGAGTAACTAACTATTCTCTGCATGCTGGACATACTCGGACTTTGGTTAAAGTGTCCTTGTGTCAACCTTGCACGGCCTATCCTTTATCAGATGAGAATGGTACACTCCGCGGGCTATTCATCAACCGTATATTATGCAGGGTGGACGACCAAGACCCGAGGGGTTAAATGTCTGGGTAGACTCGTACCCCATCCCTAGAAGGTCTGGGACTTGGTCGGCTCACGTGTCCTGCATAAACCTCTTGGACTTGTTCACAAACCCCAAGATTTTGGACCATTTTATCTCTGGGAGTGATTTGGTATGTCCTCTCCTTCAAAGATTTCAAATCTAGACCTAGCATACCTATCACATTCTGCGAGGTAGTGCCTTGCCGTTTCTTCTTTTATTTCGCAGAAGCGGCAAAAGGGATCTGGTTGGATACCCATTACGAAAAGGTGTCTTCTCAGTGGGCAGTGGCCCGTCAGAATACCTAGCCTCCTAATTCCCTTCCTTGAGATAGAGAATAGCCATTTCGATTCTGCTGGTTTGATCGCCTCAACAAACTCTTTCGATTGCCTGTGTCCGGGGGATAAATTCCACTCCCTAAGGAATTGTTTCATGCCCCAGTTATTGATACTCTTTTTCGCTGTGCTCATAGAGTGAGGTAATACCGGTTGTGGCCCGACAAACAGCCTCCTTTTACATTAATTCTAAGAGTGCTACCACCTAAGCACATATTGACTATCCTCTTCTCCAAGTAGGTCTTCATCCATCTAGTAAGGTGATGGTCGACATTGTAATTATCCAATGCTAATATAATGCAAGAAGTATCAGCATTATCAAACGCCCCTTGGATATCGAAGAAGCAACCTAGTGTATATTCATTATTAAATAATGATTTCTCGATCCTGCCTATTAGTGAGTGCAAGGCAGTTTCCACTGATTTTCCTGGTAAGTAGGCATGCTGATTGGGATGTATCATTGTATTAATTCCACAATCATGCCTAATATATCTATCTAAAATTTTCTCTATAATTTTTATGAAAAAAGAAGATGTACTTGTAGGTCTATACGATTTAGGAAATTGATATGAGACCTTACCTGCTTTGGGTAAGAAAATTACCCTTATTTCCTTACAGCATTTTGGTATATGTCCCAATGCCAGACTAATCCTTAGGAGATCCCATACTGTACTAGATAGACTAGGTGTATCCTGTTGAAGGATTGCAGGGAATATTCTATCCACCCCGGCTGCCTTGTATTTCTTGAAGGTAAATTATCCGCCGCCCATTTATAGGCCTCCTATAGGTATAGGAAATTACCTCATTAGCCTTATTCCAGTTTGGTGTTGGTAGATCAACCTCAGCTGGGATAGTGGACGAGTCTGACCTGGGGAAATGAATTCTAGCCATCCGGTTCAGGGTCTCCTCACAGGATGTGGTGTACACCCCATTATCATCCTGTAATAAACCTAAAGGATTAATATAATCCTTTTCCAGAAGTTTAAAAATACGAGAACTTTCCTTAATTGTTTCTGTTTCCAAGCAAAAGTTCCTCCAGGCTTTACGCTTGGTTTTCCTTAACTCTTTTTTTTATACTCTTTCTTCATGGAGAAAAAATCCCTCCAGTATGGTTCAGAGTTCCACTGCAGGGCTTTTTTGTCTATTCATCAACCGTGCTCATGGTTGCATTGTACCAGGTTAAGGTAAGTCTATAGTATTTCATTTTGCCAATTTCATTGGTTGGTCTTTGTGTTTTGTGACCAGTGTACCCTTTGTGTGTGTGTTTTAAGTAAATAAAACCTAACAACATTTTCCACAGTTGTTTTTTTAAATCACTGTTTTTGACGCTTAAGATGAATCATCTTAATCCGGCTAGTCTCGCTGGTTTAGCGTGTTACGCATACATATTTCGCGATTTTTATTGATTGATCTGTTCTGGATTTAAATCATCGAGTCTTTAGTCATGACTACTGTGTCCTTTTTTTATATGTGCAAAATATGTAAAGCCTAACAAAATTTTCCGCAATTAATGTTCTTATTTTATGTTTAAATCAGTGTTTTTGGAGCTTTGTCCTGATGGATCGTCTTAGTCTGCCTAGTTTTGCTAGTTTAATATGTCAGACGTTTTTTAGACTGTACGCGGTGTTCACAGATTGGTCGGTTCGTGATTGGAATCATCGAGTCCTTTTGTAAATGACATCAATAATCATTTCCTATTATTATGTGCATGTTCCGGCGAGGTTTGTCATATTGTTATTTTTTGTGATTATTCTAGGGGTTTCCAAGGTCATCGTATTTTTTTGTATGTGTGTAAAATTTATAAAACCTAACCAAATTCCCCAACAAATAATGTCCATAATCTAAGTGTTTAACATCAATGTTTTTGAAGGTTTTTCGTGTCGTTCATCTTGTTCCGCCGAGCCGTGCTGGTTTAATATGTCAGACGCCCTTTAAACTTTATGTGAATTTCTAGCTATTTTGCTGTCTCAAACGAGCTTTGGGATTTTGTTATTTTTAGTGATTGGATTCTGTGTTTTTGTGTACATTTTATCTTTTTTATAGGTTTGTAAATTAAATAAAGCCAAAACAAAATTTCCTGTAGTCGATGATTTTGTACTAAGTGATTAACATTTAACAATAGTGTCTTTTAATTTGATCTGCCTAATCAAAAAACCAAGTTACAAAAAAAACAAAAGAAATGTGTACGTTTATTGGACATGGCCCGAAATGACGAAACCGGACGGACGAAGATAGTATTTATAACATATCGAATCCAACGATTGTAATATCTTCCGTAGGTTTATATTGTTCCAAGTGAAATTATATAATTTATCGATCGTACCATGGCGGAATTGAAGTGAAACAATTTCAAATAAATTGGCCAGAGCGAGTTTGTGTAAACAGAAGGGGGTTTGACGGCGGTGAGAACGAGGTTACGCAGTTGACGATGTTATAGACTGTTTCGCCACAAACACACTTACACGGCGAGAGTGTTGTAGTTATATGGAGGTGAGAGGAGGAAAGATGGAGAGCGTGGGGAGGATGGTCTTAAATGAATTAAACCCCGTCGGGGGTCTCAGAGTGGCGTGCGCTAACATGCTTAACTTCGGCGGTGAAGGCAAACCTACTCAGCGGCAACGCCTACCCCACATCGGTGAAAAGAAGGGTTATCGACAACAATTTAACGGAACGCGAATAATAAATAGGAAATATGGGCTATACTCCTCATATGGCCTAATGCCGTTCGTGAAAAGGGGGCACTTTGACAAATTACCCCTGCGAGTCTCTAAGAGCCAGACGTAACCAAACAAAATTATGTTTCCTATAACATGATTTAATTTTCGTTTTATAGGGGTGAAATAGAAAGGAGACCGGATGGATACTTGCTGGAGAGCTTTTTTATAATATTCTTTCGTTAAACTAAAAATTTTTAAATTACTATTGCCCTTTTGTGCCGCTGGATTCCGATAGGGTCTGGCACCAAGGATGAATCATTAACTGAAACACTTCCTATTGGTATGGTAAAAAGGATACTAGAAAGCGGGGTTTGTGCTCCCAGGCACTGCAGCCTTCTAGCTTATTGTACCTTCCTAGTTCCCTAATTCAGTGCAATAGACTCAAATCCTTCTCCTTAGAAGCATCAGGTCATTTACTGTCGCTGCTGCAATTTGATTCCCTAAGTTTTTTTCCTACGTTAGGTTAAATCTCCATTGAGCTGTTGCTTCGAATTCAAAAATGATATGGGAGGCTGTTTCCTCCTTTTCATTACATAATCTGCGATGGGATCATCGTTGTATATGCCCATGTGATGTAGATGTTTTCTCAGATGCCAGTGACCGGTTAGTAGTCCTACCATTCCTCTGATTTTAGCCCTCTCGAATTGTAGCAGTGATTTTGCCCGTCTTGGTGAGGGTTGTTTCATAAGTTTACTCTATCTAGCGCCGCTAGAGTTTATCCACTTCTCCTTTTGTTTTGTTTGGATCCATTGTGCGATGGAGGATTCTACATTTGTTTTTATTATCCCAAGTATAATAAGGAAGTAGTTCGGGGCCCATGTATGGTCTCGCAGATCCTCTCTGGCCAGTCTGTCTGCTTTCTCCTTACCCAAAATTCCTCTGTGTCCTGGCACCCAAGAAATCATCAAGTTGTTGTGTTTCCCCATGTTTTGAGATTTTGGATACATTCACTGACTAATTTTGATGTGGTTCTTTTACATGCTAAGGCTTTAATGGATGCTTGACTGTCAGATCTTATGAGGATTTTATTGTCAGTGTAACCTCCTTTAAGATTTTCCAGGGCACAAGCATCCATGTCATGTATTTCTGCTTGAAAGATAGAAGTGTACTTCCTTAATGAGTTTGATTGCTCATGTTTTCGTCTTGTACAGAAAACGCCCGATCCGTTTCCTTCGTTTGTTTTGGAGCCATCTGTATATCTGATGCTCTCTCGTGTTCTTCCTCTCCTTTATGATCCCTTGAGACTTTATAGGATGTAAAGAATGTTTTTGTGATCATATAGTCAGTCCCCGTTTCTAAGACTGGGTGTCTGATTATGGTTCTATGCCTTAATTGTTTAGTTCCTATCCAATTTGATTGTTTCTGGAGCCTAAATGAGCTTTTCCTAGCCTCCTCCCTACCCATCTCTGAGCACTCTAGATATACAACCAACTGATTATTGTTGAGCAAGATGTGGCAATGAATAGTATCAATATAACCTGGTGTCCCACAAGGTCCCATTTTGTATAACACTAATTTAAGCTACAAATCTCATCATTGCATCTTCAATCAATCTGTACTGAATTCAATCTGTACTGAACATTTTTCTCTCCTTGAACATCGAAGAATAAAGCTTATGGAAGAATATTGGACAAAGTGGAAAACAAAAAAATGATGGCGAAAAGACAGCGAGGACAGGTCAAAACGAACGAGAACAGAAAGACGAAAATGAACGATCAAGTCCAAATTAAAAGAAACAGCTTTAATGTACATTAACAACAACAACAACAACAAGACCTAACATAATTAAAGTTAGGCAGTAAAGAAAAAAATTACTTTCTTGAAAGATTCATGGCTTTTTTCGGTTTATTTGACGATCTGAGGATTTCTACCATTTCTACCATTTACCACCACCTCGACACCATACTGACATAAAATTCCAACGTGTAGCTTAAAAAAAAAAAAAACAACTTATAGTATGGTGTTTGCCTTTTCGCTGTTTTGCTCTGTAAGAATCGGCTTCTCGGCTATTAGGCCCCTCAATAAACTAACCAATCACTGATGATGTCGAGAAGCCAAAATGCATCTTATTCACCTAGCTAATAGGTATAGATAGACCAAAATGATCAATAAAGACAAAATTGTAAGTTTTCACATTTGAAAGAACAGCTCCAATGGAAATTAACAACAAGAAGATACCTACATCAACTCATGTTAGGCAGTGAGGACTTCTATTCCTAGACAGTAGAGCGACCTAAAATTCCGACGTGTAACCTAAAAGAAAAGAGAAAGAGACTTCGATCCCCTCGGGCACTAACGTCCCATCGCAACCGCACCTTTTGAATTTTCCCTCATTTTTGCCATTTTTCAACCTTAATTAATCTACCAAGAATCTTCTACGTAGAATAGAGTTCCTAGAAGACGATGAATCTTCTTTAAAATTGTGTATATAATATTGTAATAAATTGTGCAATAGTTTGGACTAAGTTAATTTATTTAAATTGTGAAGATAAGCGGATCAGGTTTCATGTTCATTACCCTGCAGACCTCAAGATAAAATTTCACAATATTTTTTTATGACCAAGCCATGTTAAAATTTAGTAGTAAATATAGCGCCACTTGAAGTTTTAAAAACAAAATTTTTCTTCTTGTACACAATATTTTATTCAGATTTGGTTAAATTGTTATCAAATAGAATAATTTTTGTTTTGTGTATATAATTTAATAAAGCAACTGTCTAATACACGCGACCGAGCATGTCGTTTTGAAATGGTAGAAATCCTCAGATCGTCAAATAAACCGAAAAAAGCCATGAATCTTTCAAGAAAGTAATTTTTTTCTTTGGTTTCTTTACTTTGGTCTCGATCAAGATTGCCTGACAAATATTGGAAGGGTCAAACGTCAACTCGAAACCACGGCGACGATAAAGAGTGTCGGCCCAACCAGCGCACGTTAGTTTGCCCAGCACACTTCCTCGCCCCCTCGTAAAGCAAGTTCTGAAATAGGCGGACTTTCAGCTATATCTGGAAGTGCGGAATTCTGAGGTATACAGTCGCCGCGGGGCAGTTAAATAAATTAAACTCCGCCGGTTATATGGCCTCGTAAGCTGAGGGGCTCAGCATTTATGAGATTGGACGGAGTTATTTCATGAAATTTATTTTATAATTCGAGGAAAATTAATGCTAAGGGTTTTAACACCGGCAGACAAGAAATAAGTGAATACGTAGCGCGTCGCCTCGATAAAATGTGACAACATACAACTCAGTCTTATAAAATCAATCATTAAACAGATTCTATCATGACACACAAAAATCTCGATCATATTTTTATAACATTTTTTAAAGAAACTTAAATATAACTGACATAAAGTAATTGGGAATTCTTTTTCAGTTCTGTGGGCAGATGATCATGCTTGTGGGTTTCCGGAAGGTCCGCCTAGTTTGCTTTATCGATGTGTTTCATCAGGAATAGCAGTTGGTTTGTATACTATTTATTTAAAAGCAAAGCTTTGGTTTCTTCAGCCTTTCAAATTAACAAAAGATAGCATCTGATTAATCAGACAGGTCATAATAAGCCGCTACTTCCACAAATGTTAAACATCAAATAAAACCATTCAGGTTAGGATTTATTAATGTTTTACGATAATTATTATTCGTTATGAATGGATACGGAGTCTAAAACAGCACACAGACCAACGTCTGATGATGGCAAAAAGCCTAAACGCGCTTAAAAAAACAAAAAACAACCCAGCAAGGATAAGGAGACCAAATTGATCAAACGACATAATATAAATGGCTTATAATATAGCAATTTGCGGTCATATTAACCATTTTTACCGTCAAAACTTTAAATTTATTCTTTTTAATCTAAAATTAGCTTCTTCTTTAAGCATTAAAAAAAACTTAGTAGATGTTATCGAATATGCCTGCACGTGAAGTAAAAAAGTTGACCGTCAGTTTTTATCGTACTTTAAAACGAAATCTTCGTACATATTGGTTTTCCTGTCAAATTAATCCTATTTCATTTTATGTGAACCCTTTTCAATTTTAAATTAACCCTTTCTTTAAAACATTAACAACTTAGAATATGGTATGGAACACAAATAAGCATATAAAGTAACAAGTTAAAATCACAATTTGAATTTTATATAGCTTTTTTTTTGACCAAATTAAACCTTTTTCAATTTAAATGAACCCTTTCTTTAAACAGCAAAAACACTTAGGAGATGGTGTTTATAAGCATGTGCAATACAATTTCTATGTGAGAGTTTGAGAACTAATTCAACATAAAATAATTGATTAAAAGAAGAATTCTTTAATTTTCTATAATTTTAAATTTTAATTGTAACTAAATTTTCGTATGCTTTATAAATGCCCAGTTATTATACTTTTTAAATCTTAAAAGAAGGATTGTTTTATATAGCTTTTTTCCGTCAAATTAAACTTTTTAAATTTTAAATTAACCTAATTCTCACGTCAAATTAACCCCTTTTAATTCTATTAGTCTTTATTTAAAGCAGCAACAAAAATGCCAAAAAATTGTGAAATGTAAGCACGTAAAGTAAAATTTCTTCATTTAGAAAAAGTAAATATAAAATTTGGGCTCTTAGAAGAGTACGCTTATGGAAAATAATTACGATTAAAATTTAAAAATTATATCAAACTAAAAAAATTGAGATTTTTAAAATTTCTATTTAAGTTTTTTAAAATATAAAATAATTGGGCTCTTAAAAACCATAGGAATATTAATTACAATAAATTATAAAATTATATAAAATAAAATATAATTGTTTTTTGTATATGTAAGGATAAAGATTTGTTCCTTTACATAAAGGATTCTTCTTTTAATGTGAGATATATTATATATTGCAGTTCGGTTAAGAAATGTGTTTCTTAAATTTTTTTATTATTCAAAAGAAAGGAATTATTATTTCAATATTTAATTTTCGATAAATTTTAATTTTAACTGTAAATAATTTTCATGTGTAATCCCATTATTTTGTGTTAAAAAAATTAAAATAAGATTATTACTTTTTATCTTTAATTTATATAATTGTTAATGTTAATTGGTATTAATTATCGTTGTTCATTTTCAAAAAGCGCAATTATTTAATATTATAAAAAAAAAAAATCAAACCCACAGGAATTTTACTTTACCTGGTTATATTTCATAATAACTCCTATGGTTTTTTAAAAATCTTTTAAAGAAAATATTAAATCGAAATTTATTTTATCGATATGACAAACTAATTTGGAAGTGAAAAGGGTTATTTTGATACGCAAAAAGGTTAATTTTAAATTAAAAAAGAAATTTTTCCAGAAAGAAGGGTTAATTGGACGAAAAAGCGTTTGTAATAGAAATAGTGTCTCTCTCTCTCTCCCCCTCCTTCTCTCACTCTCTCTCTCTCTCTCTATTTATCTATCTATCTATCTTTCTATCTATCTATCTATCTATCTCTATCTCTCTCTCCCTCACTCTCACTCTCTATCTATTTATCTATGTATCTTTCTATCTATCTATCTCTCTCTATCTCTATCTCTCTATCTCTCTCTATTTATCTATCTATCTATCTTTCTATCTATCTATCTCTATCTGTCTCTCTCTATCTAACTATCCATCTGTCTATCTATCTATCTCAATCTCTCTATCTATCTCTCCCTACTTCAATTTTTTGTTTTACTTTTCTATTTTCGTGTTAAAATATACGTTAACGAAAAGTTTTCATGAAATGATAAGTGGCATTGCTTCAATCTTTGGAATTTTCATATAAATTTATTGTACTTCACGTACAATTATGTATTATTAATTGTAGTAATAAAATAGTGAAATTCGGCAGGAAAATTGCTCATTGAGGCGGAGGAAAGGTTGTGTAACAAGGCCAGTGGGAAAACATGAGGGAGAGTGTGAACGTGATCGGCTGTTTGCCGAAACGGAGGCAACCAGGGCGCCGGATGAGAGCTTGTCAGCTCGCAAACTTATCTAATCAACCAAACGGATAGCATTGTTGCTCCCGCTGGTCTCGGCCACCCTTTCCAAATTGAATCAAACATCAGAACGTCCATAGAAACGCGCACACACGGCCCCAAACAGTTCGGCTATCAGCGGCTTCTCAGACAACCGCTTGTCAACCCTGGAACAGTGGGGGCGGAAGTGGGGTTATTTTATGGGTTGGGCCACTGCCTCGACTCTCCCTGTTTACCTCAATTGGAACTGAGATTTAAATTTTCAACGACGATATATTTATTCATAATTACTCTCCTATAGCCAATTAAGGCATACAGAGGAAGTAGGTTTAATACAACATAAACTGTATACACTGACAGGCAAAAAATTCCCCCCAATTGATTTGTTTTTTCATTTTCTCGATAAAAGAAAATCCTGCCCTTCATTTGTCTCATTGTTTTTATCAATAAATATTAATTTATGTTTTAAATTGGGAATATCAATTAGAGGTAAACACAATCCTTAATCCAAAACAAGGATAAAGGATTTTATCTGTCCGTCTTTTTTTTAAATGTTTTATTTATTTTTCATTTGGTTTAGCAATTTACATTTTTTTCCTTTTTTAGACAAAGACTCAATAATTAAACGGTAAAAAAAGGCGAAACTTTGATTAATATATAAAAAGATACACAAATCAAGTTATGTTACACGTGGGTGGAATGTTTTGCCTGTCAGTGTATATTGAGAAAAGAATCTGTGATGTTTACTGAGTATATTCGTTTTATACCTCTGAATTTAACGGTGTGTCAAATCATATTTAACTGTGTTTGTTGTATGTACATTAATTTATTTGTTGTTTTATTTATAACAGTCATTCACCTCCCTCCATTTATGGGGTTTCATAAGGAAATTGGATCCACTTGTATATAAATTGTTTTTGGAAATGATTTATTTTTTATTTAATTATTATATTTGTTATTTATTCTTTAAATTCACGAAAAAATAAAATCATAATACGAAAATTAAATAATCATTATTACTTAGTTTCGTATTGCTGAACACGGTCTAGCCCATGTTTATTTGTACATATATCCTGGACATGTTTACAGTCTGGTTATTCATAAGTGATATGTGTATCATAATATAAAAAGTTGACGATATATCAAATTATGAGCACATTACCAAACACGGTCATCTTTGCAAAGTCAATTGAAATTTTCGTACAAACAAATGAATTTTTATTGGTATGCCGTGTTTCTATCCTCTGAAGCTTTGATAACCTCCTTTAACCATCAATATCTTCAGTTGAATGCATGCTCTGAAATCATACTTCTCCAAATGCGTCGGAAAGCCGTTATATTTTTCATATTTTTCCAGCCCAAATCCCTTCACTTTCAGGAACATCGTCTGATATCTTTCCGAGATCTAAGACATTAATCCACGTCAGTCAGCCTTTAAACGCCAAGTCTGCTGGAGACGGAAGCTCTGACGTTGTACACGGTCATGAAGGCTGCTATTGATTGCGGCATTTACAACGTCTCAGTCTGACGATTTGTCAACTGTGCGCCTCGGATAATCATTACGTTAAAATTTGTTCGGCCCAATGATCCAAATGACTGCTTGAATAGATTGAGAAGATAAAAGTAGATCGCTTGTCACAAAAAAAAAAAAAGCGAGAGAAAGAGAGAAAGGATTAGACCCTGGTAGCGAGAGAGAGAAAGTTTGAGAGGGAGTATGCATATATATATTATTGGGGGGATTGCTTTATAGGTGGTGTTGTGACAAAGGTTTACCAATTAATCCTGCTAAACTAGAATTGATAATGTTTAGCAGGAGAAGAACATTAGGTAATTTTAAAAACCCTAAATTTCAGGGCATAGAATTAAAATTAGTGGATTCCATCAAATTCCTTGGTGTGACACGTGACAGGAAACTTGATTGGAAAGGTCATATTAATAACATATACAGGAAAATCACTATATCAATGGTACAATGTAGGAGAATTTTCGGTAAAACATGGGGCAACAAACCCAAATGGGTAGCCAAATGGCTATATACTGCAATTATTCTACCTAGATGCTTTTTCGCAGCTTTAGTGTGGTGGAAAGGTCTAGAAAATAAAGGGAATAGTAATAAATTAAGGTCATTCCAAAGACTAGGTTGTTTGATGATGACTGGAGCTTTTCAACTACACCCACCCTAGCTCTTGATATCATAACCAATACCACACCCCTTCACATTGAGGTTAAGGTCAGAGCACTAATCAGCTGCTTCAGATTAATTAGCGAGGGCAGCTAGAATCATAAGTGCAACAACATAGGTCACTCGAAAATCTCACAACTATTGTAGTAAGGTTAACGGTCAATTATTAAGCGTTAGTGATAAAAAGGTTAAAACCCCTTCGGTGAAAAAGCACTTTCAGGTAGTCACCCCTTGTGATTATAATTATAGTCTGGATGATGACCATCTAACATAGACTGCTACGCAGATGGATCACTTATCATAGGAAGAGGGAGTGGTGCAGGAATCTACATACCAAAATTAGGAATCAACATCACCTACCCTCTTGGCAATAACACCTCCGTTTTTCAGGCGGAAATCTGGGCCATCAATGTGTGTTGTAGAACACTTATGGAAAATAAAATTAAGGGAAAAGATATTAAAATCTTTTCTGACAGTCANAGAGAGAGAGAGAGAGAGAGAGAGAGAGAGAGAGAGAGAGAGAGAGAGAGAGAGAGAGAGCGAGAACGAGAGAGAAGCGAACTGACACAAAGAAAGGGAAAGAAGAAAAAATATATAGAGGGAGCGAACTACCACCGCTAATTATTTAAATACATATTATATCTAGGATAGTTCAATTTAAATATCAAGAATACAAAAAATCTAAATTCAGTGGATTTAATATATATAAGTAAGTTGAATGTATTAATGTAAGAAAATATAATGATACTATATGTATGTTATACTATTTGTTGATAATACAATATATATTACTCTAGCTTTAACTTTGAATACAAATCAATAACTAATAATTCATTTATCATTTTTAAAGCCAAAATATCGTCGAATTTGTTGAAATCTTACGAAATTCAAAAGGGATTGATTGGAATGACCTTAAAAAAACAGTATTCACAATTATCTACTAATTCGATGTAAAAATAACAGCTATATAATTTAAAAATAGTTATGTTCAACGACACTTATCAGTTATCACTTGGTTTACGTTTCACTCGAAGATATTTCGGCTTTCATACCATCTTGAGTAAGATCTGGTAGACGCCAGCACATTTAGGTATGTCGAGTTGCCTAATGAATAAAGTAAGAAAAGTAATCTGAATGACTTAACTCTTTTCAATATGTCTACTTATCGACTTATTCTGGAAGGCGAGAAACTAAACATAAATAATAGTGTTTTTGGTATAATGGGGCCGTTGTTTTATAATATGATTTTTAAAGAATTTCTAAATCCAACCTAGTGACAGGTTTATATCTGCTCATTTTATTTATGCATGTTAATTAAACTCACAATTACCTTGAATCCAATCAACGGAAGTGTTACGACCTCATGAAAGTTTTTTCACAGTTCAACGTATTTCATCCATTCAATTGTAAACCATATAAAATTAATTATATTTTTCTGTTTTTGTACATGGGCAATGAACAAGCGCATTGTCATAAACTCATTATTTATAATTTCTTTATTTCAATCATGGCACGCTTGGTATTGTGCCTAGTCCCTTTCAACGAGCAATTTATGAAAAGGGAAAGTTGACAATTAATCGGATTAATAACGAAGTGACAAATTTTGTAAAGAAAGCGCCCTTGTAGAAGAGGTCTCGTTTAAATTCGAAGCGGCTCACTAGAGCAAAAGTTTAAAAGCCATCAACCCTTTCTCCCGGAATTGTCAGGGTAAAAAGGATCGATGTTAATTTACCCCTTGTTAATAACACAGCAAAACAAAATATATACAGTAAAAGTTAAAAACCCAAAACGTTCCTATATACATATATTAAATATAATTGTGATCAAATGAAACTTGTCTAAAAAAAAATTTATATTTACATCAAAAATTACATACAATATTATGACGAGGATGTGAACAGTATGCGACTCAAACTCTGACTGAGAAATGAGGAAAGGCCTCTGTTGAGTTGCTGTGTCTGCTGGATCTTTTAGTGATGAACTTCTTTCCAGAATTTCCCTGGAAATTCTTGAATTTGGCGAGTTTCGTCCTCTGGTGGCCCATTGAAGTCCGTTGTCATCTTCTTAAATCGTGTCCAAACCATGGTAGCGATTAGAATCATTGCGATGATCAACATTATGATCATTGTCAGAACTCACAGCAGTTAAAAAAATATTTTTACGATATGCGATGACGTTGGATGGTGTGTTTGGAGGTTTATTTCCTGAAGGTGTACTTTGAAATTTGACATACGATGAAATGGAAATCCAAATTAACGTTTGCCAATATATTTGGGTTGCCAGAAGATGTAGATTCGTGCTTCGATTGTTTCACTCTGTATGTTTCTGTTGTTCGGATTGATCAAGGAGACTCCTGGTAATATTTTATCCTTGGTGATGTCCTGGTCGATGATTTTTAAACGTTCTCCTGTAGGAAAGGTGCCAGATATTGTTTGATTTATGGTATCCATTCCAATTGGTTGGCAGAACTGTCTAGCGTTGTGTAGCCGCAAAGTTCTGTTCTGCCATTTTCTAACAAGTTCAATTCACATTGATCGTTTTTGTAAGTTATTAAATCGTGAGATCAAAAGTGTACGGATGAGATTTTTCGTGTACAAGTATTCTTCAGTGTGACTATTTGAGATTTTACAATACCAGATTGGTTTGAGTAGATATTTAACCAATCAATTAATTATATGCAATTTTTTCGAAATGAAAAATTTGTGTCACAGGCGAGATTCGAACCCACGACTTGCGGCTAAATACGCTGCTCTACCACATAAGCTACCTTGAATTTGATCGCCCATGCCACAAACTTCCCATTTCGACTCCCCGTTTTATTCCAATTGTAAGCAAATCGCGGCTTCATACTTTTTATTAACGATTGTACTACATTAGAGGGGACTTTGTACGATTCACAGGTGTGATTCTAATTAATACTAACTTTTTTAATTATTTTTATCAACTTATTATTAATTATATACAATTTTTTCGCAATAAAAATTTGTGTCATAGGCGGGATTCGAACCCACGATTCTCGACTAAATACGCCGATCGAAGTCATGGTAGCCCAATTGGTAGAGCAGCGGCGTATTTAGCCAAAAGTCGTGGGTTCGAATCCCACCATTTCATCATTTCGAAAAAATTGTGTATAATTAATTGAGTAATTATATAATTAAGCATAAGCTGATAAAAATAATTGAAAAGTTAGTAGGTATTTAACATTTGTAAGCATAGTTACGTACAAGTGTAAGCATACGTTCTCTGCATTTGGCAGCTACGAGTAAATTTCATATAATCGGAAGCTTATATCTTGGACAATGGGTAATTCTAAGAAAAATACAATTTCGGTGGGTTTGAGTATACAATTGATTCGATGATTTCATCTTAGTTTATTATGTTTTCTGGTTGAACTTTGACAATGTAATCTATTCCCATAGTAAGACGAAATTGCAATTAATCCATACAATAGTTCGATTGGAGAAATTATGCTGGGGTGTAATTTTTTGAATTTCAAAATGCGATAGAATTTTCTATGTCCTGTAATGTGTTTAATATAACGTGATATAGGATTTGTATTTTATTTAAGATACTATGTTGGCTGCTTGAATCCATGTAGTGGTAATGTTTTTGTTTAGTTTTAATAGCTTCTTAGCAATCTCTCTGATAATTCTGGCTTTTAGTGTGTAGTGTTTTGTTGTATTCTTTATGCTTTCTCAATTTAGTGAGTATTGAGCATTTATTTGTGATTGCATGTCTTGTTGTTGTGAATAATGTTTAATTTGTTTTGAAATCTTTGTTTGTTTTTCTTATCTAGGTTACCAGTTATGAATTTAATTACCGCTCCGAGGCTATTTACAAGTCCTCTCTTAAATCTATCTTTAATATCCCCTTGAGGGTTGATAATTTGCAATTTAGCAATTATAATTTCTCTATTGTGGTTGATTATTTTACAGTAGCTAGTTAGAGTGGCTTCGTTGGTTAAAATACTAGTCTCGTTTGTTATTTTTTTTCTGTTGGTACAATAGTATCGTGCGATAATTTCTGTCAAGTACACGTAGTCGATTTAGAATGTGATTTAGTTTTAAAAATGTATTAAAACGTGGTGGGACGTCTGTGCCTTTGCAGTGCCTTGGTCTGTATCACGTTAACACTATGGACAACACCTCAAGACTAGGGATGAGCACTGTGCCTGTCGTCATGTCTGTTATTGTCGCTCCCGAGGTGACTGCTAGGAGCAGTGGCCTGAAACAGATATTTGTTATTTAACCGTCTTCATAGGTCGTTTCATGTTTTCTAAATGAATTTTATCTTACTGGAGATCGTGAGATGAGGTCTGGTGGGACGTAGGTTTTAGAAAAACATTCGCTTTATCGTGCCAACGTTTCGATCTTTATTGAGATCATCTTCAGGGCTCAAAGTGTTTGTTTTCCGTGTAGATGTTTCATTCTTGTGCGTCTTGTTGAGAGTGCACATCTACATGGAAAACAAACATTCTGAGCCCTGAAGATGATTTCAATAAAGATCGAAACGTTAACACAATAAAGAAAATGTTTTTCTAAAACCTACGTCACACCAGACTGCATTCACTATCTCCAAATAATTATCTAACGGTCACTAAACACCACACATTTATCTTTTGTGTTGTTGGGTCTTTATTTTTGCGGTTTTTAATTCTTTGTTAACAGTGTCTATCTGTTCTGGTTTGTAACGGTCTTTGGTCTTGCTTTGTTTTTGTGCGTTTTGCATGTAAACTGCTTTGGGAATGTCTGGGAGGGTGTTCCTGTTTTTGTTCCGCTTGTTAATAGATTTTTCTTTGTTGATTTGGCTTAATTACCTAATCTTCTCGTATAATAATTTAGTTCGTTTTCTGTGGTTTGATAAGTAGTAGTTATTTAATTGTTCGTCTATATTAATGTCTAGTAGGGATGCTCTATTTATGTGGCCACTGCGGATTTCAAATGGTGTGTGTTTTGTGGCAGAATGTGTCGTGTTGTTGTAGGCGAATATAGCATAATTAAGTTTGTCTTTCATATTCTGATCATTGAATTCTTCTTTATTTTTAAGTAGTCGTATGTGCTCTATTATTATGGAATGTAGTCGTTCTTTCATTCCATTTGGTCATGGGTGTTGTGTGCTGGTAAAATGTCAATTTTGTAGACGTTAAGTAATTCCTTGACTCGTGAGTTATTGAATTCCACGCCATTATCGGTAACGATTTTCTTCCGTATTCCGTAATGTGTGACTGGTTTGATTAATTTTTTGGGTCGACAGCCTGTGATGTTTTAAGTTTGTAAGCTGAAGCAAGACGTGAAAAAGCGTCTATGCTCGTGACGAATTTGTTTCCGTCCAATGTAAAAGTGCGGATGTTGATTATTTCGTTAGGACGTGTGGGTGTAGGGGTGACATTCAGTTCAAGGTTGAGGGGCGTTCTATCGTATTTTGTCTTTAGACACAACTCACATCTATCAATATAATATCGAATATGAGGTTTAAATTCGCCCATTGATATTTATTTTTTTATCTGATTATATTTTTCTATTCCTCTGTGATTTGCCTTTATGCTATGATAACTGTCAATCACTTCTGGTTCAGTTACATCTAGTCATTTTGTACTAGGAATAGGATTAACTTGTTTGTATTGTTTCATAATACGGCAAAAGTCTTCTTAAAAGTTTTTTTTCTTTTTAATCTCTACAAAATTATTAACGTGTGTAGTATTTCGTGACCGTTAATTAATGATTATTTGAAGATCGTGAGATGCCGTCTTGGTGATGTAGGTTGAGATAAATATTTTCTTTATCGAGCTACGTTTCGGTCTTTATTTAGATCATCTTCAGGGCCGGTATTTACAAACATTTTTTAAATATTTATTTTCAATAATGGTTTATTACCACCTTATTCATTATAATGGAACAGCGATGTTGCGAACCTCTGAACGCTTCCCTCATACAAAAACAGTAAATAAATAACGTGCTAATAAACCATTATTCAAAATAAATATTTAATAAAAACCAAAGCATAATTCAACGAAACGATTTATGAAACATTTTTTAGATTATACAAATACCTGTTAGATGTGAAAATAAATTTATACAATGATGTACACAATATAGAAATTTTAGGTTTAATCAAATTATTTGGAATCACTCAAAGTCTGTGTTTTCTGTGTAGATGTGACACCGTTGTGCGTTGAGAGTGTTAGTGTGATATTAATGTTTTTTATTTATATATGTTTGATTTTGAAGGAGTGGAGAAGGAAGTAGTGATAGAAATTCACTTTTCTATTCTACTTTCAGGTCAAATTGATGTTTAATACAGACAAGTGAAAAAGGACAATGGATCTTGGCCAATTAATCACAATTCTAACCTTTTATAGTAGTTTCGGTTTAATAAATAATAAATATACAAGACGACATTGTATCGTTTTATCATATTTTATGAGACTGGAATAATTTCTGGTTATTTTCGGTTATTCATTTACTTTCGGAACTTAGCCAACCAATAAATTATCCATATCGGATTGCTCAGGGAATATTATTGTGCAATCCTGCCAAATGAACACGTGAAATCACTTTTGCGCAAATTTCTAACTTTTTAAAATAATTTTGTCTGGAAAATCAACCAGGTCATCAACAATATAGCATTTCGTAGAAGAAACCTGAATTTATTTTAACACAGACCGTTTTAATTTTTGATATGCTCGTAGGAGAATATTTATTTAAATCGCAATAAAATTAAACGTTCATTTGTCAGTTTATTGTTCAGGACTATTCAATATCATCAACTTCGTTTCATTAAGCCCGCCTTCACTAGTGGTTAAATTAAGTCTTTAAGCTGATTTTGCCATTTCTCATAAGCTATGCTAAACTGTATTGTTATATACAATTCACTTTTCATCTCCTACCCATTCCTAATCATCTAAAATGGTCTCACTATATTTGCCTCTTTGAGATTCAGTGTATTTCGATCCTTTAAATTTCTACCGATCCATGGAAACAACAATTAAATGAGTTTTACCAACATCCCTGTCCTTTAAATTCTATGTTTTAGGTTGTAAGTCACTAAAAGTAAGAATGTAAGTGCGAGGTAACCGAAAAATTCGGACGCGTTTAAAGGATTTAATAATTTTATCAATTAATTTTCCAATTAATTAAGGTTTTTATTTGAGATAAAAAAGTCAATGTCACGAGCCGGATTCGAACCCACGACCTTCGGCTAGATTACGCCCCTACTCTACCACTTGAGCTATCGTGACACTGATAGCTCAAGTGGTAGAGTAGCGGCGTATCTAGCCAAAGGTCATCGGTTCGAATCCCGCTCGTGGTACTGACTTTTTTATCTCAATTAAAAACCTTAATATTTGAAAGATATTCATTGGTCAAGCGGACCACGAAAACTAGTGAATATAACAATTAATATTAGTTTAGAATTGTTTTATTAGCGGTAATAGTCTCCATCGGCGTAATAACCTGCAAAAGTGGTACAAGCTGAGTTATGCCCTTCTTATAAAAGTTTCGGTCCCGGCACTTAAAAAAAAAAATAAATCCAGCTCATTTGCCAGCTGGATAGCAAAAGAGGATATTAAAAGAGGATCATTTACACTAATTACCATCTTTTAAAAGGAACTAATGGACAAAATAGCACACAGAGCAACAAATGATTTCGGCTTATGGTAAAATCCGATTGATTATCCAAAACAGCACGAATGACAGGCCTGGATGATAGAAGACGATCATGCCATTTAGAAACTTAAAAAAAGGGCACAATGGACGTTGTTATAATACTAGCACACAAACCAACCACTGAAAAAATAAGATATAGCCTAGCTCTTAATGGTAGACAATTATTGAAAATGTTTTACATACCATAAACACTACGGATGACTGAGAAGAGTGATAGAAGACGATCATTTATGCCTTTTCAAACATAAAACGTACTCGATGAACGAAATAATACAGACCGACCAATGAAACTTGTTAAGTACTGAAACTCATAAAATATGGCAAACCATGCTAAAAGATATCTAAAAGATATCTATGTTGCAAAACATTTATTTTTTATTTTTAAATTAATTTTTGTAGCATGATTGTCTTTTTCTTCCAAGGCTTTGTTCTTGAAAACGCGGCGAGCGACCATGCTAAACCTGCACGACGTCTAAGACGTTAAGGAGTTTAACATAACCTTAGCGCCGTGAAACAAGAACACCTTCAATATCCGAAAATTACTTGTCTATTCAAAATAAATTAATGAATTTAGATTTAATTTTCGTAAAATCTTAAACAAATAGAATATTCAGCCTGAGAGTTAACTTCGTTTAGTTATATAAGGGTCACAAATATATAAACAATACAAACCATATAAATAAAATAGATATACGCAAAGTGAGCTTAAATTTTGTTCTTCCATATATTTTACTTTGTTTTTATTGGGACATTTTTGGGAACAAAACCGCGAGTACATGTAAATTTTACTTTTTTTGTAGTGATTATTCTGAAATCGTGAAAGCGGTCTGTTGTGACGCAAGTTTTAGAAAAACATTTTCTTTATCTTGCCAACGTTTCGATATTTATTGAGATCATCTTCAGGGCCTGGTATGTACGAACATTGTTTAAATTTAACAAATACATGTAGGATGTGGAAAAATGTGAATTTATACAATGCTAGAATATTTTAGATTCACTCAAAGTATTTGTACTCACTCAAAATATTTGTATTCTGTGTATATGTGTCATTCTTGTCTGTCGTGTTGATAGTGCCAGTGAGATATTGATGTTTTATGTTTATATACGTTAGATTTTGAAGTGGTGAAGGAGGAAGTCGGTATAGAAAGACAATATTGTATAAGGAGTCGGCTTCTTTGAGGTGAAAAGAGCCGACGAAGGGAAAAAACGTTGGTAATGGTTCGTCCAGATTATCCTTTCAGGATTATAAAAACAGGGATAATTAGGGAAAGGAAAGCTAAATTGTTGAAAAATTAGACTATGTAAAAAATTTTGATATGTGGAATGTGATGAATGTTTTATATACTATATTATGTTTTGTGTGATGTGATGATATGTTTGTTATCTATATTGAATTTGATGATATTGGCGTAGCTGCGACTAAGTTTACATGTGTCTGTTCTGTAATTGATGATGTGTTTATGTCTGTTGATGTAAACCATTTCTAAAAAGTTACGTTTATATTTGTTTTGTTCTGTGTGTAATATTTTTGGATTGTTGATGTCGAAGTTGTGTTTGTGTTCAAAATGGTGGGTAGCGAGTACTATAGGATTTTGCTTGGGTTTTTTGCAATCATAGATATGTTGCTTTACTATCTTATCCATTGTCTTATATTGGGACGTAAGACAGATGTGGTTGCCGGATAATTTAAACAACTGATTTTGTGGAATGTCAGATTTATTTGTTATTGGTGTAGGATCTTTAATTTTGGAAAAAAGCATGTGAATTGATTTACAATTTTTTGAAAGTTATTTTAAAATTATCGGAAGAGAGGAATGTGTTTAATTTATGTGATAGGCCCAGAATGAATGTCATGGAATTTATGTTGGTTTGTCTGTATTTGATAGATTTGGTGTAGTATTATTAGTAATAGTGGATGGTGTTAGTATTGAGTTGTAGTTGTTGATTATGTGTTTAGGGTAGTGATTGTTATGGAGGATCTGTTTGTATATCTTTATGTTCTTGTGGTGAAATGATTCATGGCTCAGGGTAATAATTCTGTGAAGTAACCCTTTGGCCATGTTTATTATTGTATGAAGAGGACGGTGAGATGTAAAGTTGAGGTAGCGATCTGTGTTCCTTGGTTTTTGATACCAATCTGTGATTAATGTGCCATCTGGTTGTTTTATTACGAATGTATCTAAAAACGGTATTGTTTTGTGGTTTTCGATTTTATGTATAAATTTAGGCGTGGGTGAAAGCTATTAAATGTATATAATGTAGTTTGAATTTGACCATCATCCCCAAATAGATTAGTTTGTAATTGTATGCAGGTTGATGGAGAAATATTCGGTACTCCATTCACCAAATAGAATGAATGCAATGTATATAGGTGTGAATGTATTTATTTGTGTGAATGCGTATTAAATGTGTGTCGTAATATTTTGCATGCGCTCGGGGCTGAAATGACCAAGCTGTCGAATGCCCCTTAAAAATTAAATAAATAATAATCAACAATAAATAATAATAAACAATAAAAATACATATACAATAATATAAAAAATAAAAGTACACAGACACTGAAAAGGGCGAATTACCAAAATATGTATGATAAACCAAAACTGTAACGATGGCAGTACAGAATGATGTAAGACGATTATTTATGACATTTAAAATAATAAAAAGTACTCTAAATAATATGTAAACTAGATACAGAAGGAAACTCATTTGATATTCCACAAACAGTAAGATTGGCATACCTGGTTGATGATAGAAGACGATAATAGATGTAATTTACAAGCTAAAACAAAAGTCTCAATAGACCAACAATAGCGCAAAAACCATTTCTTAAAAAATCGCGAAATATGGAAATGCACCTGACAGACCTAGGACTTAGACATAGACAACCGCAAAATTGGAAATAGCAATATTAGTCAACCGGCCGATCCCACAAGATAATAAAAAGTATAGAATTTTTTTTCGACCAGATAGGACAAAAATAATCTCCCAGCGGGCCTTCGTTAAAAGAAATGTTCACACCTCGCCTCATACAATAAAAACAATTTAAGCGTATACACAATTCTTTCTAAATAATAAAAATACGTTGTACAATATTAAATATAAAACAAGAAAACAGACAAAAAAGTAAAAGCACATCATTAAAAATAATCAAATAGCTTTTCCAGAACAACAGACCATATAACGAGGTCGGAATCTCAAAATCTCTTGTCCTTTCTATGAAACTTGTAGTAAATTATCACGAGGTCGATATTGAGGGCAGGCGTCTTGTAAACCGGGAAACCTGGCGAAGCACCTCGCACCCGCCGCCCCCTGAGCACTATGTGCAAGTCTACAGCCGTTCCATCCTTTCCAACTTCTTATAAAAGTTAGCCCGTTTATTAAAGACAAAAACCCTTTAAGAATGTATCATAAGGTCGGTAGAATGTTATCGTTCCAAAGTTGGGAGATTATTTTCAAACCTGGCATTTCCACGTCAGTCTTCTTTCATCTAAACATAAGAAAGCTCAACGTCCAAGCACGATATTCTGTCTGAACGAAAGGTATTCTCTATTTAAATAAAACGAGGAAAAAACTTTCCTTTATCAAAAATGAGATTTCTTTGTTTCTGTAATGCATAAAAACAGTCAGCATATAAACTTCACATGTTTTATAAGAAATATTTTATTACGTGCTAATTGTCATAACCCCAATAATAATAATATAATCTAATTCACTCTAATGTAAATTGCTTTAAAATCTGGCGTATCACTGAAAAACCTTTTAGCCAAAAAAAATTGATTGGAACATTTACTTTTTGGTTCTAAATTATAAACCTCTTGCTTGGATCTTCCTATCATTTGGATCTTCCTGCTTTCAATGTTTTGCCTCTCCACTGAGGACGGCGAGATGATTAAACACGTCTTACTCCTCCCCAGCCCAAATGTTAGGAAACGCTCAACTAAAAATATCTTTGCTATAACCAGGCATATCAGTCCAGTTTAAATTAATTAATTAATTAAGATAATAACTGGATGGATGGCATCACGCTACAGAGAGTAACTCAATTCTAAATAGTCTATGTTGATCGGATACAAAAATTTATATTATTTAAAAACTTACAAAAGGATTTGATGAGCAAAATATTATAAAGATCAAACACTAAAGGCCTCTAAATAATGAAACTCACAGAATGATGATATAAGACGATTTATATGATTCACAACGAATAAAAAGACGCGATTGCCAAATAACGCAAAAACCAACCACAAAAAATGGCGAAATATCGAAATTCGTTTGATAAGCCAAAACAGCAAAGATCGTGGACCTAGATGATAGAAGAAGATTATTTATGAGATTTATAAATTTAAAAAAATGACCCAATGGACAAAATTGCACATAAGCCAGCATCTGAAAATGGCGAAATTATAAAACGATCCTGAACAGGCAACAGAAAATAGCATAAATGCCCACCACCGAAGTTTGCAAAACACTGAAACTCGTTCTGATAGACGAAACAGCAAGGATGACAGACTTGGTTTATAGAAGAAGATTATTTATGTGATTTACAAAATAAAAAATGATCCGACGGACAAAATAGCACAGAGAGAAACTTCTGAAAACGATGAAATGATTTTGGCAGACCAAAGCAACGCGGATAAACAGTCCAGGCTGAAGACACAAAGTTATAAAAATACACGACCACCAAAATAGCACGCAGATCAAACACTAAAATGGCGAAATACTGAAACCTGTTTGATAAATGAAAACATCAATGATGGCCAACCTAGATGATCGAAGATTATTATTTTGCAATTCACAAAGTTGAAAACGTACCAAACGTACAAAACAACACTGCGCACCACTGAAGGTTGCCAAATTTTTATACTCGTTTTGATAAATTAAAACAGCAAGGATGGCAAACCGTGAAGATATAAGGCGATCATTTATCTCATTTAAAATATTAAAAAATTACCCAACGGCCGAAAGAGCACACAGACCAACCGCTAAAAATGGCGAATTTAGAAATTGGTTCGATAAGCAAAACAGCAAGTTTGGAAGGCCGATGATAGACTGAATGATTCGTGCCGTGTACAAACTTTAAAATTTTGTTTTGGGTCCGCCGTAGCCGAGTTAGCGTGATAGAATCTCGGTTGTAGACCCGGCGTTCGAAGGTTCTATTCCCACCGTCGATCCCCTGGTATTTTTTTCACGATACCCTTCCACCTAATGTAGCTTTTATTTAGGACACGAAAGAGATGTGGACCTGTGTATTTAAAGCCAAGTTCTTTATTTACTGGAGGGGATTTTCTGTAACATTAAACAAATAATAGCCTATGGACCTAAGTTTTTTATTGTATTTTTAGGCAATTCCAGACTAGTTTTGAGTTTAACCGAGGCTTGAAGGGTATCCAGAGTTGTCTATATCTGATAGTATTTTTATTCTGCGCATAACACTTTCACACAAAACCAATATGACACCACAAGATTAGTACCGCACTTTATGCTCTAAAGATGACCCGAATGAATTATATTTTTATTATAGATTAGAATGAGTTTTTCATGGATTCAATTCGTTATTTTCATATATTTCATAATCTTCAATTAATCGTTTTTCGGTAATTAGTGTCGGGGACATCCCGAATGTGTCAGTTTTAAAAAGCCAATCGTTCAGTAGTGATTTGATGCACTTTTTGTCAATTCTACCAATGTGATCGGATCATTGTTATTCTAAGTAAAGACGATTATTAATAGAACTGTCTAATTAAGTAGAAAGCCGCTTTTAAAATTATCCCATTACGTAATTATTTTTGTTATCTCACAATCATCTTACTTTACGATTAAATAAACAATATTTTATGTTTTAAAAGTTAACTTTTTACTATGGTTGAATACCAACGGATGTTAACCGGCCCAGGAGGATATTCGAGCACATTTTTATCCAGAGACGTTTGCATTTTCTGTTTTTATTTTTTGGTTTTACAGATGGTAAAACAATATGGTGAAATCATAGGAATAAAAAGATCATTATCTAGAAATCCAATCGCATTTTAGCCCAGTTTGTGTCAGCCGTCACCGGAACGGAAGGTGTCACTTTTCGAGATAACAACCCCTTCACCGCGAGGTAGTCCTCCAGATTCTAGTGGACGAATTATTCAAAACACACATTTGTGAAAGCCTCATAATTGTATAAGACGTAGTTTATGCGAATTTGTCATTTTAATTTTTATTTATACGATAATTTTTCTAACCAACCTTTATCATGCAGCTCTCCGTAGAACACACTTCCTGACGCTATGTACATTTTCCATGGTTAACCCCATCCCTAAACCCAACAAGCCGCACCACTTCCGAAATCCTACTCTTTTATAAACAAATACATCCCATCCTCGAATCTTTAACAAGATCCAGGACCATCAATTTTAATTTAAGGGCCACCATTCCCCTGTTCAACAGTGCAATCGCATTGTGGACATCATCGCATTCTCCCGTGAGAACGATGAATGCTGCTCGGGTGTCTTTCTCCATCCCGAACAGGATTTCGCTCTAGTCTGGCACCTGGGCTTGCTCTGGAAACTCCAAGGCATTCTACCCTCTACAAAGTTCCACATCCTTAAATTCTATCTTCCTGAATGTTCTTTAGAGTATGGGTCCGGCCTCATATCCTCTTTGTACAGGGGTCACGGGAATCTATCAGTATATCGTCCTCGGCCCACTACTGTATCTATCTACTGTATCAGTATATTGGATATCTATACTGCTAATATCCCTTCCCATCCCGACAATACTATTCTAACCAACAATGATGATAGTGCCATTCTATTCTTCAACTCCGACGTCATCATAGTGC
This sequence comes from Cimex lectularius, assembly GCF_000648675.2. Lineage (NCBI taxonomy): Eukaryota > Metazoa > Arthropoda > Insecta > Hemiptera > Cimicidae > Cimex > Cimex lectularius. Next base: position 2,720,361 of record NW_019392993.1, read on the forward strand.
ACCGCACACTCCACTCTATATTCCATTAAACAATTACTTAAAATACTACTAAACAAAAGATGTACAAAATACTCATATACAATTCAATACTGAAACCAATATGGATGGACGGTATGGAGCTATGGGTTCAACCAAGCATTCCGATCTTTGGAGGATCTTGATCCTACAGTCTTTATATCCATCATCCACTCCCTTTTCAATTTTTCCAATTGCACCATTCATGACGACCTAAATGAATTACAAAGTCCAGCTACAAAACATCTCACACCAACCTCCAATCCAACCCTAATCTTTACTTACGAAGTTATTACTTTCTCCCGATGTCGCAATGAACGGTTTCTGATATGAGGTTTTTTTTATAAAGTTGGGGTTGATTAAAATTACGTCAATCCTTTCCTCTACTGCGACCTAAATAGATCTATTGTGGATAAATTACAACCTATGACGAACAACCCGCGCAACGAGGAGAGTGCACCGGCCGGCAAACCGCCGAGGCGAGAGAGGGGATCGTGGAGGAACGAAGCGGGGACGGCAGAGCTAGCTCAGGCCTGGAGACAACTCATGCGAGAAACCGAACTTCTTCCTGCTTTTTTCAAAGGTGCTTACTGCAGACTAAAAAGGTGGACACCGCCCCGCCTCCACACTCACTGTCACTGGCAGCAGGACATCTTTCACGTGGGAACGGCTCGACCGGCCAAATTGGACTCACATCAGTAGATTTGTTTATTTTATTTTATTTGCACCCTTTGGGAAAGGTTTCGTTGTTTAGTTTTTTCATTGTAAATAAATTATTGTAAAGGTGTACATTTTTGGTTTAATTGTTGCCCGTTGTTGTTTTTTGTTCGGTTGAAGAACCTTGGCGATAGCCGTCATAAACCATACCTTGGAAAGTGCTCTTCTTATAAAAAAAGCACTTTCCTTGGTGCTTGGATCTCTTTTGACGTGAGAAATGTCCCACAAAAGTAGTTGTTCTATACCCAGACTAATGTTTCAAAGTTACAAAGGTTATGTGCCGATGTCTCTGGTTGTGGTTCTGGTCTCAGGGTGACAGGGCTGCCCTTCTTTGGCAAGTTGGTCAACCTGTACATTTCTTTCTTCATATCCGGGATCATACTTTAAGATAACCTTGTTTTATTCCAGACTCATTAGCACTCCGTTTAGTTCAGAGTTGAATAATCATAATAATCGTACAGAGTTTTGTATTATGAATTAATAAGATTGCCTCATAGCAAACTACCAGAAATGATAATAAAAAATATATTTTAAAAATTAAGCTGAAATGTGAAGTGCTTGAACCTTATGTCTTAGGGGATTTCATGGAATAAAAGGGCTTTATCGATATTTCGTTCTCGCTGTTAACAATGAAAATATTCCAACATTCCAACTGATTTAGTTATGTTAAGCTCGGGAACAACCTCCTCAAATTGTCCCAAAGTTAAAGCGAAACCGGTGAAAAGTGTTTTTTTTTAACCGGAAAGCTCGTTTACGTTTTTAAAGGGCCACCGTCTCATACAGCCCTTCAATAAATACCTCTTTTGTACATCCTCTTAAGTTACCAATTAACAAAAAATCTTTAAAGGAAATTATTGAAGTAACTTCAGTTTTCTTTTATAATTACTCTGGAAATGTTTTACATGTTTAACTAAACGCAATGTTCCCCTTATATTTAAAAAGAAAAAATAGTTTAATCGATAAATACAAAAATATAAATAAATTAGTCCACCAAATAAGTCTATTTGAACAGTTCAAATATGGGGTGAATAAGTAGTCATTATCTCTGACAAGTAATTAACCTGAAACGGTCACATACAACAACTTGGCTACTAAAATCAAAAATGGCATATTGGCTGCGTACGATTGTAATAAGACCAATGCAGTAAATTGTGCATTAAAACAAACTCACACAAAAGGGAATACTCAGGTACCTTATTCCGCCGCCCATACATACTTAGCCACTCAAGAAAGACAAACAGAGACAGAAACAGATGACGAGAAGAGATAGATAGATAGATAGATAGATAGAGAGGGAGATAGAGAGGTAGATAGATAGAGAGAGAGATAGAGAGATAGAGAGATAGAGAGATAGAGAGATAGAGAGATATATAGATAGCGAGAGATAAAGAGATAGATATATAGAGAGATAGATAGATAGATAGATAGATAGATAGATAGATAGATAGATAGATAGAGAGAGAGAGAGAGAGAGAGAGAGAGAGAGAGATAGANTAGAGAGATAAAGAGATAGATAGATAGATAGATAGATAGAGAGAGAGATAGAGAGGTAGATAGATAGAGAGAGAGATAGAGAGATAGAGAGATAGAGAGATAGAAAGATAGAGAGATAGATAGATAGCGAGAGATAAAGAGATAGATATATAGAGAGATAGATAGATATATAGATAGATAGATAGATAGATAGATAGATAGATAGATAGATAGATAGATAGAGAGAGAGAGAGAGAGAGTTAGAGAGATAAAGAGATAGATACTTAGAGAGAGAGAGAGAGAGAGAGAGAGAGAGAGATGTTACAAAATTATCGAATGTAACATTGAAAATGAACTTTTAACACATCATTAGACTAGAGATCTATTGCTTAAACTTACCAAGTCGGTAATCATATATGCTATTTAAATTTATGTGTGTTTAAGAAAGGAATTCTCATATATTAAACTTTTTCATCTCTCTACTTGTTATGCTATCTTCCTTGATGTGTCACAAGCTGTTGACAAGGTCTGGCACGAAGGACTCATTAATAAACTAAGAGAGATGCTACTGACAGACTAGTATATTAGGTCCACTTCTTTACTTGTTATACACCAGTGATTTTACGAAAATAGATGGAGTAAAAATTGCAACGTTTGCACATGACACAGCGATGATATCAGTAGGACCGACTATCACCTATTCAACCAAAATCCTCCAAAACGCTTGTAATAAGATAAACGAATGGACAAAAGAATGGGAAATGAAGCTAAATCAGCATAAATCAGTTCATCTAATCGTTACAAACAAAAAAGTGGACCATGTTCCGCACAATCGATGGAAATAGTATACCATACAGCGATACAGCTAAATATCTGGGAATGAGATGTATTAGATGCGATGTTGAGATGGAAAGAACAAATCGAAGAAAAAAGGGACAGAGATAGGTTTAAAGTATAGACAACTGTATTGGTTGATAGGACGTGGCTCCAACCTTGCAAAATAAATACAAAATAAAATATTATTATATAGACAGGTCATAAAGCCTATGTGGACATATGGTATTCAATATGGGGATGTACCAAACACAGCGATATCAAAATCATACAAAATAAAATATTACGTAACATGGTCAATGCACCTTGGTACGTAAGGAATAAGGACTTGCGTAGGGATCTTAAAATCCATGAGGTCAGGGCGGAAATACAAAGATTTGCCTCCAAAAACCAGGCTCTCCTCAGCCAGCACGAGAAAGAGGAAGCCACCAACATAACCGAAACACCGTCAAAAGATTAAAAAGGACAAAGCCATATAAACTTGTGTAGTTAAAAATGAATAGTGAAATGTAAATCTTATAGTACCAATGGGTTTATAAGAATGGAAACATTTATTTATTCTATAATATTATTATCAAATTAATGGTTGGTCTAAAAAGACCAGTTTTAATGAATAAATTTAATTAAAAAATATATATTTAATTTTTTCAATAAAGTCGAACTAAAACCCAGTCCATTTTTAAGACTTGGATTTGTAAAATATCACTACAGAAAGAGCAAGCAATTAAAACACGATGAACTGCTGTCTGACAGTTAATTACTCTTTAAATGGAAACAGATTGCCTTTGAGGTCACGGCGTCGGGGAAAAAGGAAGAAGACGGGAATCCCTTCTTTTACCCTTCCCCGCCCTTCACACCTGCACCCTCGATTTATCGTAATAAGAGGGTAAGACGCAAAGAAGGACTCGAAAGGCAACGAGACCGACAGGAGCGAAAGCATAAAAGGAAGGGAAAATAGGCCCCGCTTTGATTGGAGCTTCTTCTCAACCAATACTACCACCCCCGTCCCATTTCGGTTTCGCCACCATCACCCCATCCCAGTTACACTTCTGTTGACTTAATTAGCCTCTATTTTACCCTTTTCCAACTTTACCTTAAGAACCGAATATTTCCTTCTTAACATTTTTACAACTTATGTAACTCTTTCTCTCCCAACTTTACTCTCTCCGTTTTTTTTTATTTTTAACTTAAATAACTTTAAAAACTCTAACTTTATTATATTTTGGCTAGCCCAACTGAGTAACAAAGCGAAACACTCTTTTCAAGGGAGTGCCATGTAAACAAGATGTAAACATGTTTAGGTACAAAACAGCGACTGATTCCATGGGATTTTTTGTTTGTATACTATGAGATGGGAGGGATTATAAGTTAATAGCTCCAGTAGAGACGAAAATGGGTTTACTTTTACTGACCACCGTTTAATCTTGAGACGAATGCGGATTACTATCAGGTCACACTGAACGAAAGGGTGGCTGATAAACTATCCATGGGGAGTTTTTTAGCAACACTAATCCAAAGTCTTTCCGAAAAATGTCAATCGACTGTTACAAAAAAAATCCACTTCCGAATGGATCAAGTTAAAGACTGGTCGAAGAACACAACAGTACTTATGCAAAAGATTTTGCCAACAAAGTTTGTCTAAACCATCAGACCAGCTAGAAAGACAGAAAACAACACAGGCTTTGTTAATTGGACACCTAGGAGAGGAGTAAACTAAAGTTACATTACTGTGAGGCCTGATGAGGATATGTACAAACTCTTCTTAGCAAACAAAACTGAGAAGCTGCTAAGGAATCGAAAAGGCCTAATGATATAGTAGAGCAAAAGGGTCTGTACCCATTCACACAACACCAACAAATCTACAATTTAACAACGATTCTCTGTATCTTTTACAACGTGCGGCAGATTGTAAAATTTCATAGCTACAGATCGCTACCGTAAGAGATTAAATTGAGAGGTTTCTGAGATTTTTCCAACGTCTTGTAGTTTGGCAATTCCAGAACATCTGCGAGACAAGTTTCGCCAATTTGCCATCTGTATATGGTGTTTTTCAAACTTGTGCATATTCAGTCATACAAAACAGGACTGTCATAATGATAGTGCAACTAACAACTTAATAAGACAAAATGACGGCAATATGTATGATTTACGAAACCAGTCCTTTCCGATCAATTAGGTCTGCCAATCCTCCCAGTTTTGCATGTCAGACTATTTTTGCCATTTCCCCCATCTTTACCAGTTGGTCTGTGTGCTATTTTGGTAATCGAGTCCCTACATAGCTTCATAAATGTTATAAATAATTTCAATTATTTTTTGTATGTAAGGTCTTGGTTGAAATGAAAAAGTTAGTGTCAAGAGCGGGATTCGAACCCACGACCCTCGCCACTGCTCTAACTACTTGAGCTAGAGCGGTCAGAAGTCACGATAGCTCAAGCGTATTGAGCCGAAGGTCGTGGGTTCGAATCCCGCTCGTGACACTAACTTTTTCATCTCAACCAAGACGTTAAATAAAAAGAATTATTAATTAAAAAACGTAATTTAGCCAATTAGACCACTAAATATAAATGGATTAATAGTTATAAATAATTGTCTTAATCAGCTTGGTCTCTCTACTCGTGCGGTATTAACTTGTCAGATTCATTTTGCTCTTTAGTCATTTTTAGTAATTGGTCTGTGTGTTATTTTGGAAATCGTGTTTGTGTAATTCGTAATTGGTTTGCCTTAGATCATCCTCGTTTACCTGTTCTTGCTTTTTTAGTATGCCGGTTGCAGTTCGACCTATAGTCGTCATCTTTAGTGGTTGGTCTATGCGTTATTTAGGCAATCGTATCATTTTATCACTTTGTAAAAGATAATTGTTTTCTTAATCATCTTGACTTGTCTATTCTCACTGTTTTGGTCTGTAGGATGCAATTCGGTCTTCAGCCATCTTTAGTGGTGTTACTTTGGCAACCGTACTTTTTATGTGTAATGATGATGATGGAAGAGAGGGTTTTGGATTCCCCAAGCAGCCTTCTGCATTAATGTATTTTTCTTACTTTTTTAGTTCACTTCAATTCGAGTTTAAGAAGTAATATATCATTGACAGTAATTGCTGCGGTTCTTTTCCCGGGTCTTCTTGATATCCTAGGTTACGTTTCATTGAGCGGTTCATCTGAAGATATGATAGTTTCTTCCTCCTAATTGTATCACGAGGCATCATTAAATACACCAATGTTGTGTAGGAATCGGAAACCTATCACTTGCCTCAGTTTTAACCTGTTTAAGTGAAGCAATGTGTTTGCCAGTTTTGGTGAGGATTCTTTAATCATAACTGAACTGTGTCTGGCTCCTCTGTAGTTCCAGTTCTCTTTGTAAAACTGATTTTTAGATGGAGGAGTCTGTGTGTTTGATCTTGTTTTCCGTAGGTTAAGGGCCTATATAAGGTCTTGCAGACCATCCTCTGTTCAGTTGTGTTGGGTTTTTCATTACCCAGAACTCTTTTATGTCTTGCCACCTAAAAATTGTGGTATTTTCTCAGTTTTTATAGATCTTGGTCGCACTTTTGTGATTTTGTGACATTTTTACGTAGTGTTTTAGGGCTGTTTGGCTGACTGATTTTATGTGGATTTGTTCGCCAGTGTAACCTCTTATTATATTTTCTATGGCACAATGATAACATGTGTTTCAGCTTGAAAGACAGAAGGGGTGCGTACATTCCTAATGATGGTTGGTGGCTCATGGTTTGGGTGTTGAATACCTGATCCGGTCCCTCCATTTGTTTTGAAGCCGTTTGCGTACTATATAATTTTATTGAATCTTCTCCTGATTTCTTCTTCTTTCTGATTGTCTATTAAAACTTCAAAATGTTGCAAAGCATATATTGCTTACAAATAATCAAAAAATGAAACAATTGGAGTCTCCTTAACAAGAGTCGATTACGAGTACTTTTTTATAATTGATTTGTGTAAAATTGATTTAATCAGACCAATAATAAATAGCAACAATGCAGACATTTTGACAAATGGCCAGAGTTTTCCATCCTTTGTGCTTCTAACCTGCTGGGCCGAGCTTAATGGACGAATTAAAACGGTAGCAGGCATTTCCATCGCCGGTAGTTGATGTTAATCGTTGAGACAAAGAGCTTTGCTTAACAAAAGTAGCCGGCGTCATTAATGAAAGGAAGTGTAATTTGAAAAAAAAAAAGATTGTGGAAAATTGGTGAAAATGGAACTCTCTTTTCCTTTCTGAATCTTTATGATTTTTTCAGGTGTAAATCATCCTATGATAGCAATTAATTTTTAGCATCATATTGTTACATTGTTACGTTGTTGATTACCTACACTTTTATTTCTAATGATTAAGTCCTGTGATTTCAGGTGATGAAACTGATCGATTAACAAGAGTTTTTCGTTTTTCATGTCTATCGACTATCTACTTAGAACTGTGAGCCGATGTTTTCTTTATGTATACACGCTCACGCTCACTCTATAGTAGCATATTCTGATTTGTTCTGTTTTCCTTATAAATGTTTTATTAACAACTATAAAACCGATAGTTGAAAAATATTGCTGGGTCATTACTTTACCTCCCTAAAACCTTCCGTTTTTATATAAATCTTTATACATTTTCGATGGTTTTTCTTTTAGGGCGATAATCCTCGATGTCTTTGAGAGGGGTTTAAGTATAAAAACACCGGTTAGAACGGTCTGGAATTTATTTTTAAAGGAAAACATAACGGGCTGTCCCTTTTACCAGGAAACAGAATATTTACTGCCCTTTATTATTTTAAACACCTTAATAGCTTATATATAACGTCCAAAATCAAAGCTTTTCAAGTACAAATTGATTTTATCAAAAATAAAACTATAACGGAAAAGCCACCTGAGCCTCATGTCTCTCCCTTGTGGTAGAAGTTAGCACTTTTATTTTTGAGTTATCTATATATAGTACAATTTAAAAAAGCTTAACTTAACTGTGATATTCTAATGTACCTGAGGGGAAAAAAGTAATTTTATTATTTATTTTAAGAAAAAGAGATATGTACTTATAGTTATGTGTAACCGAGGTAACCTATAGGACCACGTTGTGGCTTTAAATAATTTTTTAAATTTTTATATTATATTGTTTTATTGTTTTTAATTAACTCCATACTGTTCATTGTTTAGATACTGCTTCACCTAATTTTAATTAATCTCATTATAAATGCAGTTTCTTGCTCTCCAGATTATTTCAACACTCATCGAGTAAGATAAATAATTGTTTTTTGTATTTTTTTGTTTTTTTAATGGTATAACACGTTCTAACTGCGATATTTTCCTAAAATAAATAGGCCCTGACGATGACGATATAATCGTCGAAAGCTCGGTAAAAACTTAAAGAATTGTCGTTGCTGTTGTGACCTCACTGAAGATCCTTTTGTTCAAGTTGTTCAACAAGTAGGTCGATACATCATCTCATCTTTAAAACTATAAATGTTTTTTACCAAACAAGAAATCTCAAAAATACGCATATATCTTCAATCTCGTCTCTCTCTCTCTCTCTCTCTCTCTCTCTCTCTCTCTCTCTCTCTCTCACTCTCNCTCTCACTCTCTCTCTCTCTCTCTGACGAATATGGAAGACATAAAGTCGTTAAAAAAATAACATAAAAAATTCAACGGGGAAAAATATTCATACCAAAATACGGACTAGGAATGGGGTAATCCAACTTCAGCCATACTCCCGCAGGTATTATTACAAAATTTTGAAGAAAAATCTTCCGGAAAATTACGGCAAAGCATAACGTTACGTAAATATGCAGACATATAGTCCATACTCGTCAAAACAAACAGCTTACTGACAGACCTGAACTCAATACACAAAACCATAAAATCATCGCAAAAATAAAAACATACCACGGAATAAACATCCTTGACTTAACAATCACAAAAACAGACACTAAATTGACCACATATATATTGGGGGGAAAACGTACAATGTACCTAACTTATCCATTAAGTTAGGTATAAAAACAGCGAAGATAGGCAGACTAAGGTCATAGGTATCAAACGGTTTATCACTCCATCGACCGTAGAAGGAAATTTCACAATGAAGAAATAGTATAATTTTAAATTCAAGTGAAACAAATTTGCGTTAACCAAAATGTTTTTCCATCTCCTTTCACCACTTGTCCAAAGTTTCAATTGCTTTTAGAAATATTTGATTTCATACATTAATTAACAGTGTTAATTCAAGGAAATTGTTGATACACTTTGATATACTATTTGAAAACCATTTTCCCAAAAACACTCATTACTCAGCTCCCCATCAAATTTGTTAGAACGGCGTTCAGTTGTAGGAGTTAGAAAAAACAACGAAATTACATAAATTCAGAAGAAAGAAATTGAAATCTAGTTAAAAAGATAATTACTACGGTTAACTAAAAAATTATGATAATTATAACTCACATTGTCATATAACTCAAAATGGCTATTACATCAATAATATATTGTTAACTTGTCAGTAACTCGTATGTTATATTGGTATTATTCACAAATTTGTATGTATCAATTATATTATTCAATGCATTTGTTTCGTTTTTTGTTAGATTTAAGTACATTAATTTGAAAACAATTAGCGTACTTGAAACCAGGCTTGGTGTGACCATCGCTTCCATCATAGACATCATCATCGTCGTCGTCTCCAATTAAATAAAGGACGTCTCGTTGATCCTGGGCTTTGATACAGTTCGGGTTTCGTTGCGACGGGACCGGATTTCAGATAATAGGTTCGTTGTCGACGAAACCTGAATCAGGTCAGAGCCATTTCTTCAAAAGTACACAGACGACGATTGTTCTACTTCCGTACAAAATAGTTTTCAAGATCGGATCAGAAAAAGCTGTCGCAGGAAGTAAAATATATTGGGTCTTTATCGACAGATAAATATGAGTTCACAAACAATGGATCATCGGTCTATTTACAAGCGATTAAAAATTATTGATTTGCTGCCAAAAATTATCACCAGATGGCAAAAATATGAGACGCTCGCTCACCTGCCAAAAGCAAAAATGCTCTGTGCTATTTAAGAAGATGCATCTAGAAATATCTTTATTTGATTATGATGATTAAAAATCCCTGTATATTTACGATAGAAAAAGAGACTTTTAAAAATAAATACTTCACCCAAAATAACAATTTGTCATAATATCTTACAATTAATTAAGGTTTTCAGTTGAGATAAAAAAGTCAATGGCACTCGGACAACAACCTCCCATCTCAACACACCTTTTGAATTTTCCCTCCTTTTTGCCAATTTTTGGGAGGTTGGTGTCCGAGAGGATCGAGGTCACGATAGTTCAAGTGGTGGAGCAGCGGCGTATCAAGCCGAAGATCGTGGGTTCGAATCCCGCTCGTGTCATTGACTTTTTTATCTCAACTGAAAACCTTAATTAATTGTAAGATATTAATTGGTCAAGCGGACGACGAAACTAGTGAATTTAATTTGTCATAATTATTTTTTTAAGATTATTGGTGGGAAGATGTCAGCAGTGCAGGTGTTGAGCCACCATGTCAAATTGGACGAAAATATCCCATAAACTATAAAGGGACACCTGTGTACATTAAATGCACATTGTTAAAAACCCATTGGTACATTAATATTTACTTTTTACTAATAACTAAATTATTTCGCTATACCAGTACAAATGGGGCTGGCTTCTAATATAAATGCAACTATTAAAAATGATTCACACTCTGAGAAAAATGACCAAAGCAAAGCCGATGATTTTGCCAATTGACTGGCTAATGAACACCCTTAATAAAATCAAACCGGTCGAGCAGCCACTAAAATAAATTTTGCCAGTTGGAAGTTTAAAAATCACCCCCAAAATGGCCCCAAAAAGATTTGATTACTGTTGTGATTCTAATGGAGCCGCCTGTGCCATCAGTTCAGGAATTTAAATATTTGACCACAAACATGACCATTGAGTGGTTGTAAACTTCTGTGAAGTATTCTTTTTTAATTGCAAACAGCCAAGAAGAACTACACTGCGGTAAAGACTAAAGTTATGGTTACCAACAAGATACATGTGACCAACGCAGAAATCAAGACAGTGGATACCATCTTAGAAAGGGTCCAAAAGATAACATACCTAGGCTGTTAGTTAAACGAATTATGGCAAGGACGGCATTTACTACAATGCAAATGGTACAGTGCAGTCACAAACTTAATCTGGGTTTATGGGTATAGAATATATGCATAGAAAATATTGAAGCATTCGAAATTAGGACCTACAGAAGGATGATGCAAAAAGTAAACTGGGCAGAACACATCTGTAAACTGGAGATGACAGAAAAATAAACACGTCCCCTGGTAAAACATGACTGGTTAAGATTATTCTAGTAGGAAAAATCGATGGGAGACGAGATCCTGGTAGGAGTCTTGGCTGAAAAGTCCAAGGCAATGTTTTAACCAAAGCACTGGATACCTTTTTAGAGCTGCTGTTGACAGGGTGATGACATGATGACAAACGTCTGTTAACAGATAGGGTACTCAAAAAAGAAGAAAATCTCTTGCTGGTCGGTAAAAACATTTCAAAGCTACTACTTAATTTTGTGATTTTCGAGAAAAAAATCGGAGAAATTTGTATTCAGGGGTTTTGTGGTGCTAGAAAATAAATATGACCATTGTTTCTTGATAATTTTTTTAAAACTTAGTTTGCTACGTTGCTTGATCAAGAAATAATTATGTACCTATTGTATTTTAATTTGTCCTTTGATCGATTCTTTCCTGTTTTTGGAAAGTATGCTAAAATATTTTTTAGCAATAAACAAGATTGATATTTTTTGTACAATATTACTTAAAACAAAATTTCTCTGTTCGTAGGGTCAATTGCCAAGAACGCTCAGACACATAACTAATATTTTTCGATAGTATCACCGAAAATTTTTCTTTAAAATACATGTGCCCACGTCCTTCTCCTCCTCTTGTTTACGGTGATTTAACGTAATTCTCTAAATTAATCAACGTGTTATATTAATATTATATATTATTCATTTTATTGTATTGTTAAGAAAACTTATTTTATATTGAATGTGATGTAATGAATATCTCTGAATTATAAAGGTACTGTACTTAAAATACATGCGAGTTAGTTTAAATTGTGTTTCAAAAACTCAAAAATGATTAATTTTATGTTAATAATAAAAAATACCATTTATGTTTTAAACTTATTTATAAGAGTATCTATATATCATTTCTGTTCACCAGGCCTCTTCCATTGTCCGAAAAACGAGGGTCACTGCTAAGACCACAGACCCTCGGTCAGCGTCTGCTGCGAGTTGGCAGTGCTGCCGCTGGAATCCTGGAGATAGCGGTTATTCTCAGCTATTCGGCGGGTTACTTGGCCAAGTAGAGCCACCCCTTGGCGAGCACGGTTTTGAAAAATAAGCATTGCCAACTAAGTATACAAGAGAATTCGAACTGTGACGTGACACCTGGGCCGGTTTAACGCTGGGTACGGTAATGGAACTGGAAAACCGGTACTAGCCATGTCGTGTGCACCGAGGCACCTCGACTGATCTAGAACTGGCGAGGGTGTGACCTGTCCCGAGTCCACTTCGTCCGTGCAGCGTGTAAACGGCGGAGCTGTATGCGATTTGGCACGTGATCAGGTGATTAGAGACGAAGGAGTCTCTGCCTATCTCATCTGTACCGACTCCCTGAGGACGGTTTCGGATAGTCGTGGCAGATTCTAAACCCCTCTCATCGTGCTCTTATTAGAGAGATATGCTGAGTTGGTGCGCCTCGAAAAAACGGTGGTAGTAGTTTGTGCACCTGTGTTGGCCTGGAGGGCAACGAACGTGGTGATGAGACGGCGAAAGTTGGGAAATCTTGTTCTCCAGACCAGACCGGTGCGGAGTACTAGCAGTAAAGAATGCAAAAAAGAAGGTTGGCACCGTCAATGTGCTGGATCGTCCGAGAAACTATTGCGTGTCAAAAGCACGACTGAGCGATAGCCCATCGAAGGTCTGAAACGTAAGGAAGGGTTCGTTCTCACCCGTTTGAGGATAGGCCATAACCGGCTGACGCAATGACACCTGCTTTTCGGGCAAACCCCGCCGTATGTGTATCGCTTGTGGAGAAAGATTATTTAGGGTTCATTATGTTTAGTGGTCTATTGACCAAATTTCTTCTTTAATTAATTGTTCTTTTTATATAAGGTATTGGTTGAGATGAAAAAGGTAGTGTCACGAGCGGGATTCGAACCCACGACCTTCGGATCAATACGACACTGCTCTAACCACAAGCCACTATATCTCAAGTGGTTAGAGCAGCGGAGTATTGAGCCGAAGATCGTCGGTTCGAATCCCGCTCGTGACAGTAACTTTTTCATCCCAACCATGACCTTACATAAAGCGAATTCAGGGTGTCCCACTTGGTCGAGGAGTTCTGTGCCTTGGCACCTTACACGGAGCGTAAAGCACGCGATATAAAGCCCTTAGGAATAAAAAAAAAACTATTTCCTATTGTCAAAAATAATACCATTTTCATCTCAGAATTCTGTAACATAGAAAATAGTGCATTTTAATAAAAAGTATTTGTAATAATACAAAATTAAATAGAGTGATTTTTCTATATTAAATCATACCAAGAGATGATTTTGAAAATCATGAAATCATCCGGCTTTTCTCCAATTCCTAGGTAAGGATGTTGCTGATATTTTGTTACACAGTTTGAAAGTTTATGACCTAATTAGTCCAGGGAATTGCGACACAATCCTTTCCAGCACCACGTCTTCTTGAATCTCGGTAATTTGTATTGATTCTTACTGTCCCATTAAAACTTTTTTTCTCATTCAAATTTTCCTTCCTTTACGTCTGATTTATTCGAAAATCCGATAAAATTGTATCGTATCTTCACATCTAATAACGGCTTTAGGAAAGGGAGATTTCACTGATTAGGGGATGTTTTCTTACTTGAGAGAGCTTGATTAGTTACGCTCCTTTATCCTTTTAAATTAAAGGTTGTTAAAGAAATTAGTTTTCAAAACATTTTATCTCGCTGAATAACGTTTGTTTTTCTAAGATAATGAAAATCCCTTTTGTAAAATTCATATTCATAGCATTTTCTCTAATTCATAATTATCTAACGAAAAACACAGAAAGACACTGCAATATCTCTAAAATCGTATGTATTTACATGTTTACAACACAAAACCGTACCTGATGCTTTACTCATAAATATAAATGTACTTTTGCGCACCCATTTTAAAATATTTCTGATGGTAAAAAAAAATCACAGTTAATTCCAGGATCAGTTGTGGGACGTGCTTGTTCATAGGATGAGAATCTGTCAACTGGTTTTCTTTTGTATTTTATTTTTAATATAATTTATTCACAAGCACGCCATGAAAACCCAGCCTTCTTATAAAATGAGAAGAAACCCCACCTGACAATAATTTCGAGTTGTTAGAAAAGGAAATATTATTTTTTAAGCACAAGCAGAAAGCTGTCTTTCCAACTTTTATAAAACCTTAAAATCTCCCGTCGGTTTAAAATGGTACAGGGGCGAACTTTTCTCGTTTAACAATTCCGTTTTACAAAATTAAATTACAATTTTAAAAGGCGGAACTTATAGTTGTACCACTTTTGCGTTAACTCTGACAAGCGTTTTATTAGAATGGGAAAGGTTTTTAACTTGGAATGTTGTCCCCCAATCAGGGATAATTCAAACTGGAATAGGTTAGTTGGAATTCAAATATATCTCAAATTTATTTTGTGCTTCTGTTGTCATTTATAATTAAAAATATATATTTTTAAGTAGACATTTTGTAAATTTAAACTGGGCTTCATAGACTATCAAGTTTACAATTATAAGCAGGGTGCCCTGTGGACAAACTTCAATACTTACTAGACTCTCCTACATGCAAATTGGACTAAAAAGTCTATTGTTCAAAGTCTGATTCTCAATTGTTTTCGAGATATTTCACTTTTCGACTTACTTCATCTTATTCCGTCTCTGAAAATACTAGTTGTACTACAAATTTTTTTACATCAATGGAACGACCATTAAAAGCTCTACTTATAACATTCATTTTTTTAAATTATTTCTTAGTTTAGTTCGTAGTTAGTTTTTAACTTTCTTCTTAAAAATACAAGCATGAAATCGTTTTATGACATTTTTTATTGCTTTCTAGATTTTTTCCTCTTTTGTAACCCAAGAGATTTTGTTTTGTTCTCTTAAGAAAATCTTACTTAAACTTTAGAACTTTGAAAACTCGTAAATGTCTTCTAAATGATTTTGTATTTTGTTTGCTTAAAGTAACAATGAGTAAACAAATGAATTTCATGTGGCTTTAATGAAATTTCTATTTATTTTATCAAATTTACACCCAGATTAATATTTTCTGTGATGTGAGGGACTTTATGGGAAAAAGTTATGAAAGAATAAAGTAATAAGAAAAGTGTAACGCCTGAAATATTCGACCATAGAGGACTTTTAGTCCAATTTGACATGTTGTCTAACCTACTGCAGTAGTGACGTCTGGATCACGGAACACCATGTATATTGTTTTATTTTCAATAATACTGGATAATCCATCTAAACGGGTCACCCTGTATAAAATAATGATATAAATGGATCTAGGGCACAAAAAATCCTTCAAACCATAGGGAAGCACGCCAGGAGGTGTTCTAATATGGCATATCCTAAAACTGTGAGCTGTGCATGTTCACTAAGAGTCTGCGAAATTTTTTATATAATATGTATAATAAATATATACATATTGTTAAAAACCCATTATTACTATAAGATTTAACTTTTACTTATCACTTAAATTAGACACTACACTAGTTCAAATGGGTTTACCTTTTCGAACCGATGTTTGGGAGGCGGAGGCGAGACTGGTGGTTGGGTGGAAATCTGCGTTTCCATAGTGACCTAAGGGTTTTTAAAATCCAAAGTCCTTATTCCTTATGTACCAAGATGCATTGACCAGGTAAAGTAACATTTTATTTTGAACTGCTTGTTTAATTTTTATATCATTGCGTTTGGTATGAGACCATAGTTGAATACCATAACCCCCCACATATGCTTTAAAACATGTTTGTTTGTTAGTATTGTATTTGGCATAGTAAGTTTGGAGCACCTTTTTTCCTTCTTTTTCAAATGATCTTCTCATCTTAGTCATTTTCAGATATCCAGTGGTTTGATGGCTCCATCTATGCTGATAGACGATATATGGTATAATGTTTTAGTTGTAAAATTCATAATATATGTACTGATTTAAGCTGATTGATCTTTTGTCTTAAATGTTTGGCGTTTTATTTATGTATTTTACTTTTACTCAATGTAGAAACGTCTCAGGCCATTGTGTTTGGGTCTCTTCTCTCCTCTAGTCCTTACCATTTATCCCTCCGTTTACCATTGAAATTCAACCTATTTCTTTCAGTACCGCAGTCAAGAACCTTGGGATTGTACCAGACCTTATTTCGAAAACGTCAAATTTCCCAGATTTCTCATATTTTCCGCTCTCCACCAGTTCCGTCGTGCCAGTCACCTTCTTCCTATTAGTACTTGCAATATTATCATATATATATATAAAATCATTAAATAAAATTATTATTAAATCATCTGTACTGTTGAACATAATTGTCTCTTAATTTTATTCGCTAGATTTTGAGTGTTTTTTTTTTAAATAAATTAAACGCTGCAACCTTATTGGTCATTAAGCCTGGAGTCTTTGCAAGTCAACGGCGCAGCCCGGCCCCCTCAGAGCGAGGCCCCCGTAGACCCCGGCGCAGTGACAGCCCCAGGCCTGGAAAAAACGGAACGCCATGGATCTCTCGCAACTGATGCTTTTAGTCTTAATATTGCGCGCAGGACTTTATCGAGGAGGGGTCGGTGTCTGGTCACCATCGACACCTCCTCTAAGCTCGCTGGAGTTTCCTTGACCTCAGAGTCCGGGGAGGCCCCCTCAATCCAGCCCAAGACCGAGCAGCACCCGAGGCCCCGCACGGGCGTCGCCAGAAGTCCGCCGCACCACACCGCCAATATGGGGAACCAGCAAAGGAAACAAGAGTTGAGGGGATGGGATATTAGATTTTATCAATTAGCTGGATGTCTGTTAAGAACTTAAAAATTTTGTTTATTGATGTTGAGTTGTTGCTTAGTATGGATTGGAGGTCTTTGGGAATCTGATGGAAGTATAAGTTTAAAATGTATATATTTTGTACTTTTTGTTTTTAACTTTGTACTTGTGATTGTTCTTTTATATTTGTGAGCACGAGGCTAGATAGAGCTCTAGTATGTAGTTTTATTTGTTATTCAAGAGGGCTTCAAGCCTCAGAATAAAGTTTTTTCTTCTTCTTAGTTGTATGCCTTTAAAGGATTTTCAATACTACTGACATCATTTACATACGGTACAATTTTTACGTCACCCATTTCGGAAAATCACTTGTATAACAAGTGGAAAGAGACCTGGTATGTTCCCTTGTGGCAATCCCAATTTATTTTTCTTAGTCGAGAATATTGATCTTCTCGTTGGGCCCTAAAATGTTTGACAGTTAAGTAGAAAGTAATATCGACTTTTTACTAATAAGTCCGACAAGCCAAACCTTGCCGCAAAACCTGAAAAAACATCAAATATGATTGAACGAATTAGTTTGTTTTTGGAACAATTTTCCGATTACATCCTATTATATACTTGTTGAATTTGGTCAAACGTTGAATGTTTTGATTCGAATCCAAATTGGTAGTCTGAGAGGGTCACTTGTTTTTTATTATGGGTTTTATTCTTCTTAATAATGATTTTTTGAAAAGCCGTGAGTCTGCCAATAGGAGCGATACGGGTAGTGTACCATGATGACTTCAACAAATTGTCAGACACTGAGAACAAATTTTAGCCCAATGGCAGCATTAAATGGGAATTTTGGCTTTTTCTAATCCATTTATCGGTAATTTTATAATACAACGAAATGTAATTTTGAATATTTCTATAATGATGAATTCCTGGCCTCCTGAGGTCTTTTTAGCGCCTTATATTTTCATTGTTGACGCTTTGGCTTTATAATTTCGATACTTCAAGTGTCTTTCTCTCTTTTTTCTCATTTGGTTTGAAAATTTCGACAAGGTGACTAGTTAAAAATTTGTTTTTTTGGCGTTTCTCGCCCGTGTACCAGTCTCTCTTTTCAGTGTAGTTATTTGGACAATTGATAGAAAAATAAGTATGAAATGATTATAAATTTTAAGTTATTAAGTTTTTGTAAGAAATATTTGTACTAAAAAAAATTGTGCTGCTTTACTTAAAAACTGAGAATAACGGCCATTCAACCCAGAAAAAATTTTCATTTGCATAAGTATCAGGTTTAATTTTCAGAATATAAAGCCGGTATTAAACGAGGGAAAAGTCGATTTTGTGCAGACGCCTGCACTCGTTTGCTTAATTCGTTATTCAAACGGATAAACAAACACCGGTGGGTGCAGTTATGTTTTCAAGGATAATAGCCCCGAAGTGAAACAGGAGGGAGAACGGGCTTGAATTCCGGTGGTAATTGGACCAAATTGGAGCGATGGTAATTTCAGACAAGGGAGGAGGGTTGCCGATCCGGGCATTGGTGCAAATTGGAGACATTAGCATGTGTAGTGGGAAATCATCCGTGTGGGCCCCGGCGCAATTTTTAGGAAGAAATCGTTAAACGCGGGGCCAGCAACAGACAACTCCTTGTGTAATTTCCTGCTGAACGTGACGTGAATACGCCAAATCCTCATCAAACTGTCCCGAAATAAGTGTTGTGAATCCTAATTACACAAAATTTATTTAACCTGTCGATTCTTTTGTTTTTTTAGAAAAGTTATTTCTTATGTTGGTCATAAGTCATAACATTATGTTTAATAGTCCAACATTTCTCTTAATCTTCTAATCATCTAAGAAATATCCCCTACACTTCTAAATCCTTTACATTCCTAACCTTCACATCCGGCATTAATATCTTTCCCAAAACAGATCCTGTAGCTCCCAACTTACTCCAAAAACACTAACATTGCTTGAAACCATAGCGTAATGTTAGGAGAGCTAATGTTAAACAGAAAAATCCTTCCTGCAGATGACCTCAGAAATAATTGCATTCCACAAAACACTGCTATATAACTTTACACCGGATGTTAGAACTTTAACTTTACCAGGCAGAAGTTTGAACTGATACTTACCCACTTAACTAAAACGTGCATACAGCTCTACTGTCACCATATGGTTCTATGGACTAGAGCAGCAAAAAAAGACATCTATCGTATCTAGGCGTTAAATCCCGGTATCGTTCGTACAATAATTGTTGGCATCTTATACGTAAGGAAACATGTTCCATCTCTGACCATTCACAACGGCCTAAACATCCCGTCTAATCCTTCCTGCAACCCCCCCCCCCAAGGAATGAATCGACATAGGTCAAGAGATCACCTGGTCAATAAATGTCTCTTTCTCAGGAATAAGTTACTGAGAGAAATGTAAAATCTTACAAAGTATGCGAAGATGATCATCACAAATTTTCCTCCACGATTGCACTATTGGGCAACCGTGTTCCAAATTGCCATTGGTAGATATTGGCTTATTGAGAAAAGGTAAAGACTAAATCCATAGATGTGCCAATTACCTACCTACCATAAATAACGGTTGTTAGACCCATTATCATCATCTTTGGAACGGAGATAGAACGTCCAGAGGACTGGGCATTACTGAGGTAGTAAGTGACCTTCCCTGCTGCCATAGAAGTCATCTGATAACAATCACCACTGCATATCTTCAATCAAGGAGGGACTAAAGCAGCAATTCATAAGCTAATACAGTGACAGGCTCCAATACCCTCTCATAAAGCAGCTTTGGAGCCAGGATTTTTGATTATTTGTGTCCTATTATTATAATCCGTGTTTCTTAACTCTTACATACTTCTGTATTCAGAGAAGTAAATGTAAACTCCTATCTGTCTGAAGGGTTCGGGTGCTTTCAGCTGCTATTCTTGCAAGTTCTTTTTCATTTCCTTCAACTGCATGGAGTCGTCTTTTAGATTTAGTAGTACAAGTGATCAGTAGTTCATTTCGACACAAAATATTTTCGCTTTTGAACCTTTTTGAATCCCAGATCCATCGGTATAGTGTAGTTCAGCATTCCTTGTTCTGATCTTTTGAACGGGTGTTCTGTGCAGTTGTTTATACAATATATGGCTCAAACCAGCTGATGTTGAGGTCTGATGAATTCGTTGTAAGAAATAGCATGGATTTTAATTCGTATTAGCGAATATCTCAACTGCATCGACTTTAGCTTAACTATTTTATAGTACAAGGTCATGGACTATGAATATGTTTTGCTTTTGTACATTCTTGAATCCATCGGTGTAGTAATAGAGTGTAGAATTAGAGGATTTTGCCTGGTCATGCAAGGCTCAGAATTAGCCACTCAAAGCAGACCTACGGAAAGTTCGTTGATATGTCCTGTAATCAAAAGACATTATGCTTGGCTCTATACTGAGAGCGTGTAGGAAGCCAAATGAAAACCTTGAGCACAGCAACATTTCCTCTTCTGATCTTTTGAATAAGTAATATGGCTTTCTGTCACTAATCCGATAATTTAATAATATTGTATATATTTATTAGCGTGAATGTATAGAGAGAGGGACAATGGTGGATTATTTACCCCACCGAAGACAATTTTATCGTCATCAAAAATAATGCTGTTCAAATTTACATTTACAGGGTAATACTCCAACTATTAAAGAGTGTAGTTATTATTATTATTATTAATTTTTAAGGGCGTTTTAACGTCTAAGGACATTTCACGCCCTAACATCCAAACCTTCTATCTTAGGTTAGCTATATCTCTTCTGAGTGCTATAAAGCTCTGACTCCAAACATTCACTCGTAATCTAATTTATCCTATTGCCATCCAAGCTTTAATTTTTCTTTGGAATTCTTAATTTGGAAGGTCAAATGTATACAAAAATTCCAATTTTAATTGTATAAAATTTAATAAAATTACAAAATTTATTCCTATTTCTTTTTTAATTAGAATAGTGAATTTTTGTTCCATAATTTAAAAATTCCCCATAGGCTTGTATGGCTAATAATAATAATAATAATAATAATAATGGAGTCAGACTAGCAACAGTTTCAGCATGAGTATAGGCTCATCCTTATCCTTTTATTCTTCCATTCAAATATGATAACTAATACTACATAACAATAATAAGAATCAAAACACAATAACATTTTTTTTTTTTTTTTTTTTTTTTTTTTTTTTTTTTTTTTTTTTTTTTTTTTTTTTTTTTTTTTTTTTTTGAGGGAGCTATTTTTCTCATTTAAACTGCGATTTTGGGCATTGCAGTTTATTCCCCCGCAATTTGTATTTTCTTCCATTTCATTTTTCCGCTCCGGCAGCCTCAAAAACTTCTGAAAAAAGAAATCTTGCACGCACAACTTTTATTCAAACATTAGCAGGCATTCAATGGTATAACAATTTGGGAAAAGGCCTAAATCTCATTATAATTTCCAATAAATTTGAGAAAGCTGAAAAGTGCCCTTCGAAAGGAACACTGGGGACCCAGTAACTCCTGTAAATCAGTCGAAAGGTTGAGCCTTTGCCTAAAGGGTTGTAAAGTGGGACAGTCGACCAAAATATGTTTTACTGTCAAAATGGTGCGTTCTCCACTTCGCGTACATCGAGGACAAGTTGGAAGGTTGTTGCCTATTAAAAGCCTATTATGGATTAGCCTGATATGACCTATTCGCTATCTAGAGAGAATCACAAGTTCCTCAGTTGGCCATTTATGTACAACTGGCTTAATTTCTTTCACACTATCTCTACAGACATTCCATCTTGCCGCCCATTTTCGTTTGATAATGTTTTTAACATAAACGACTATATCATCTGGACGAAGAGGAAATTGATCTGTTTTTTGTGGATGGTTTGCAGCGTTTCTTACCTGTTGATCAGCTTTTTCATTTCCAGAAATGCCGACATGACTAGGAACCCAAACAAATATCACATGTTTGTTGAGTGTTCTGATTTCATAGAGATATTTGTGAATTCCTAAGATGTAAGGGTCAACCGAGAAATTATTTTTGATTGCTTCGAGACTACTTTTCGAATCAGAGCAAATAATGGCATTATTCCTGGCGATTCCTTTATAATGCTCAATGATCTTCTGATTGCATGAAAAAGAGTGTAGTTAATAATTATTTTGTAAGTACAAGTAGAAATAAGTCGTTAATTATGTTTTCATTAAATATTTTTACATTAAATTGCAATGTTCTACCATACGGATGGATAAATAAAATTTAAATCTTATCCATTTATGTTTTAGTAGTCAATTGACCAAGTTTCTTCTTTCAATTAATTATTCTTTTTATGTAAGGTCTTAGTTAAGATTAAATCTTATGGAATGATCTCAGTAGTGTATTTCCCTATGTTTGGAAATATCTCTTTTGAGATATTTTTCTCCCTGTAATATATGTAATCTATTCCAATTTTTTAAATCTTGTATTTATTAGATTTCTAGCTTAAACAAAGGCAATAGATTATTTAAAGAAATGCTTAATTCCACATCAATTTCATGCCGTCACAAGTTTTCCTTGTTTACCTATACCTCCATGCCATTAACGATTCCAACGTTCCCTTCTTTCTAAGACAGGATGAGTATTGATTTTAGATAAACAGCCTGGAGAACAGGGAAGTTCACGAGGGTGGTAGGTGCCCAGTAAAGCCGAAATCTTTAAAAACAAGTGGCTCCGTTCTCGTTTGAATCCTTATCCAACGATTTTCACGTTTTCAAAATCATAAATGAAATAATATATTTTTTATTCCAAAGACAAAAACTAAAAAGAAAGAAAAAATATCTCATAATATGCTATATTTTATAAATAGGCTCGATGCGTTTATTTACATCTGCCGTTATGTAACCGGCAGTCATTTTGGAAAGGATCTGAATGTATAAATTGGAATTTAAAGAGATTTCATTTCCCAGCAAACCAGTTGGTTTACCACCATCCCCAAAACTGATAACTCACTTCCTGATGAATTATTCATAACGTGAGACAACCGTTTTCACTCAACAGGATTACCTCTATTCGAATTGGCTTATCTTAATTACATATCATTTTCGTCTTCATAAACGCTGATACATTGTGTGCATTAGGTAACATGTAGAATTTTAAAATTATCGTCTATATCTTTTCTACCATCATTAGTTTCTGAATGATTGCAAAGTTTGACATATTTTTTATATATTTTTTCAATGTGGAAGTCTCCAGCCATGGTGTACTGGTTTAGTCTCGCTGTTTTTTCAGCCAAATGTATATTGGCCTTCCCAATCCTCGTCGGTTAGTTTGCAAGTTATTTTCTCGGTCAGTTTGAACAATGTGTAGGGTTGAAAGAAATTTTCAACCTGAAATAAGGCTAATAAGTGAGTCTGTTCCGGCCAGTTATTACATCTGTATGATTTATAGATTAGTTTTCCAGTGTTGCGTATGCATATTTGTAAGTTTTTAACATTTTATATTTGATATAACAGCCATCAGAAGAGATATACAATGCTGTACATCGGATCCCTGCTGGACGCTGGACAACATTCGGTACAACCGTTTCATCCCTTTTTTTAAATTACAATCTGTAATTATTATATATTTTAAATTCACTAATTTCGTGGTCCGCTTGACCAATTAAATCATTACAATTAATTAAGGTTTTTAGTTGAGATGAAAAAAAGTTAATGGCACGAGAGGGATTCGAAACCACGACCTTCGGCTAGATNTGTGAAACATGGTAAATTTTTGGGGAATAAATTTTTGGATATAAGGAATTTGAAGGTCGTTGTGGAGGGTAGCATTTGAGACATAATAAGGAGCATTTACAATGGATCTGAGGACTTTAGATTGAAAGGATTGGAGACGTTGGATATTGGAAGGTTTAGCGGTTCCCCACAGTTCTATTCCGTACGTCCAAATCGTAAATTGTTTGTTTTTTGTCGATAGTTTAGACTGTCGTCCTATAAGTCTATGCAGTAGACCATACCGTCTGTTTAGGTTTTGTCGTGTCAGTCGTGTATGTTGATTCCACGTTAGTCGTGAGTCTAGGTGGAACCCATTTTCTGCTAAGAAATTCGAATGTTTATATAACCCTATTTATTAGAGAAGTTTAACCCTACATCACGCAACGCGCAATTCCGCTTCAGACACCACAATCGTGTGTAAGCAGGGCTATAGTCTGATCATCTTTTATGATAATAAAGAAGTCATGCACTGTTTCTCGTTGTATAAGTAGTAACGTTGGTGGGTATTGTGTACGAGTTGTTGAACCAGCACTAATTTACTAGCCTATCCACAGTTCTTCACTGAAGAATGCACAAAGGCGAAACGCATTTGAGTAACGTCAAAACAACCAAACCTAGACCCAATAAGTGACCCAGTGCCATCTCAAAAAACATACACATATGTATAGTAAGTATGTATATGTACAAGCAAGCCTGTATTTTATGATTTAGTCTGCAGACTCCATCAGCAATCTGGTCGTTTCAGGTCCAAAAGTACGCAGTTTTTAAAAGCAAACACTCATTCTTAAATGCATTCCTTCCTATGTACATACATGGTACAGTACTCAATATTTCATCATCAACATCTAACACTCTACATTCATGCTGGTAAATACACTCAATCTCAACGCTGCTTGTATTGATGTCACACTTGATATTTGTGAGCTTTTCTTTGCCAATCCGGCCCGCCGTCCGTATATTATATTTTTCAATGAGATGAGACTAATCGGTTTTGACAGTGGTTTCGGAGATTTGTCGCTTTTAGTGCAGCACGTCACAATTTAATCCAGCCTGTATTAGAACTTATTTTACTGCATTACGAGATGTTTTTAATTATTTAAAATTTTACAAACTTTATCTATTTATTATTTATATAAAGGTATAATAAGAATATAAAGATATAAAATAAAGATAATAATTTGGATTGAATTTTTACTCGCTATTACCAATTTTATCGCCATAATTTCTCTTCTCATGCAATTTAAACATATTAGGGCGAAATCTGGTTTAGAGTGTCATCTCGAGAGGCTGTTTATTGCAGGAAAAATTGCGTTAGGGCTACATTTATAGTTCAGACGTAATTCTAGTGCGATTACTTTCGTTATAACTGATTATGTTTTATTACAAGACAAATTTTAATCACGCCATTACATTGATACAATTTTTGGACATGTACTAAATTAGTAAACAACTAAAGGTCTTTTTTATTTATTTGTATGTCCTTTCTGATAACAGTGAAAAATTTCTGTGTTTAATTTTCAATCCAGAAAGTCAATAATGGTACGTGATCACGTTGGCGGTGCAAGGTTTCAATTTCAGGAGAGGCTTTTCTATTTTTCTATTAGTTGTTTATTTAAAAACTTTTTCAACTTAGCATAACCGTACATTATGACAATAATTTTTTTTAAAAACTAAATCATTTGGTAAGTACGATTGGAACGTTTTACACGCCTTAAACCTTAGTTGTTTTACTATTAATTAAGGTTTTAAGTTGAGATAAAAAAGTCAATGGCACGAGCGGGATTCGAACTCACGATCTTCGGCTTGATACGCCGCTGCTCTACCACTTGAGCTATCGTGACCTCGATCCACTCGGACACCAACTTCCCATCTCAACCGCACCTTTTGAATTTTCCCTCCTTTTTATCTCAACCTACCTTAATAACCAAAAACTTTAATTAATTGTAATATATTAATTGGTCAAGCGGACCACGAATTAGTGAATTTAATGATTTAAAATTAAGTATAATTTTAATTTTAATTAAGTATAATTAAGTACTAAAGTTCTCCGTGGCCATTTCATTTGTCGCCGAGAATCCAATCCGATTACATGACATTTGAAAAATGGCAAAAAGGAGAGAAAATTCAAAAGGTGGGGTTGAGATGGGAGGTTGGTGTCCGAGTGGATCGAGGTCACGATAGCTCAAGTGGTAGAGCAGCGGCGTATCAAGCCGAAGATCGTGGGTTCGAATCCCGCTCGTGCCATTAACTTTTTTTATCTCAACTAAAAACCTTAATTAATTGTAATATATTAATTGGTCAAGCGGACCACGGAATTAGTGAACTTAGTTTTTTTATGTTCAGGAGCCGTCACATGTTTTAAAGAGTAATTTTAAATTTAATGGTTTGTCTCAGACAATCTTTAAATAAAATATGCATGCATATGAAGTCCTGCAATCGACTCATACCTTCATTCGATTGCACATGTAAAAGTCCGATTAGCCGATCAATCCTTGTTGAAGGAAAAAATTGAAAGGTAAACAGCTTCGAGCACTATAATATAACGAAGTTTTTAAAAAATGTTATTTTACCTTAATTTCAAAATCATCAAACAATATACACTATCAATCAGTTTTCTGTTGAAAAATGGCACTAAAATTAATAGAAACTATGGCAAGATGCTGGTTGCAAATTAATTTTTAAATAGTTTTTGCTATTTTATTGATTCACTAACCTGGAAAGCTTCAAAAGGATTATATTTTGAAAATAAAACTCTTCTCATTTCAAACTTGTATCGTAAATAAACTTTTATTTTTTCTTCTGCTATTATTTTAAAATTGGCAGCAATCCCAAAAAAAATTTTGTAACCACGACTTATTTTTAATTGCTTTAAAACCACCATACTAAGCAATAATAAAGAGAGCTTGCCACTATATTGTGATTCAATAAATGAATATGGCGAAAAGACGAAAAATTCGAAAACAACCATTCTTGTAAATTCTTCGCAAATTTAAAGAAGAAATCTCACAAGTCAAAGCAATAATTTGTTTAAAAACAACCTTCGAACAGGGGCGTCAGTGGACGGAACGGTTAGAGCGTTGGGAATGCCACTCACCATTGTAACGTGGCATTTTTAAGTTTAAAAATCGAAATTAAGAAAACAAAGATGAAAAGAAAAGAGTTTATTGCGTCAGAATTCAAATGAGACTAAATAAACATTTTAAATTCCGTAAACATTGAAAAATCATTTATGCTTGTTTTGGATTAAGGATTAAGTGTGTTTACCTCCAATTGATATTTCCAATTTAAAACAGAGCATAAACAAATATTTACCAAAAAATACAATGAGACAAATTAAGGGCAGAATTTTCTTTCATCGAGAAAATTAAAAAAAGAAAATCAATTGGGTGGAATTTTTGCCTATCAATGTATAAATCCAACAGCAATCTCAATGTTCAGTTAAAGAGGAAAATTAAAGTGATATGCAAAAAAGATGGCTATTATTGAGTATTAAATTCCTTGAGAAGAGAATCGGGTTGACCCAGAATAGGCGACTGCTCGATCAGGAGGGAGATCGCGTTAGTGCCGGTCCGCTATGCCGTCCTTTGATGAACCCCTGTAGCGACTTCCCCTATCTAAAAATTTTGCGGTGCACGGGAAACCTGGCCGAATTTAAACCGTAAGCTAAGGTACACCTAACGGACGTTTTATTTAAAGCAACTTGTAAAATAAACTTTAGGTAACGGATATACTTATTACCCATTTGGCTCCATTTTTTAAAGATTTTTTGCATTAGGAAAATATATATTTAATTTATAAACGTGTAGATTCACAGATCACATGTAATGCAATTATGTTAACCTTCTCGGAGTCGATGATAGATCATAAAACTCTAAGTAGATCAATACCATCGCCATTGTGGATTTTTGGACAAGGATGAGTCAAGGATTAGCTAGCGAGAAATCGATCGAATTAAATATATTAAAATGAAATACTAAAGTACAAAAGAATAAAAGCTAGGAGAAGATGGTGCACCGTATCTGGTGGCTAGCAAAAACTTCCCTTTTTACCCAGTTGTCCTGGTTTCTGACAGGGCAATCTACCCGCTTCCCCTTATTCTACTACTGTTAACAATCATATAATTTTTATTATATTTACAGTAATTCACTTAGTTCACATCTTGGCCACCTTATTTTTTAATTGAATATTTAATACCTACATTACACTTTGGCTGTTCGGCGGTCGCTGCTCGTCTCCCTTACTTTCGTTCCAAAGAGGTTGGATTCTTGGTTTCAGGGTATAAAGCTTTTAGAAGTGCACTATAACTGCTTGGGCTCATTAATAACCAGCGCTGCACTGCTGTGACAAGGGTACAGAGAATCAACGCTTGTCTCCGGAGCCCATTGTAAGCGTGGACTGGAAAACGAGGGCCTCGTTTGGCTAGGAACGTCGGATAATCTGCTGGATTGAATTGGTGGTCATGCCCTTTGTTTTCGTCAACGTCAACTAGGTTACGTCTAACATGATCACCGTAGGTTCGTAGTGATAACATTGATATGCCGTCCGTGGTATGTAGCTTGTTCAAGACCCATCTCTAAACACAGATCCTGTTTGGCGGGCGGTATCCGTTTGTTGGAAGATCTAGGAGACAACAAATTGATCGTTTATAGAAGAGCATGAGCGTCGCTGAGTCTAGCTTGATTATATCAATAGGAAGATGGGTAAGCAAGAAACTTAAGGAAACGGTGTATTCATTAGGACTGATATTTCTAGACCTCAATAGATAAGATGTGCGCGTTGTCGGAGGTGGTCTCTTGCGGGTGACCAAGTTTCATCGTCGGGAGATCTCGGTTCAGGGTAATGTAGGGGCTATAGTAGCGACTAACTAAAACCACTCGATTGACAATTCCCGACTGCCGTAAAGTTAACAAACGTTGGGCGACTGATTATTTTAAGGGTCCCGGGTTCGAATCTCGCCTACTCTGTATTCAAACCACCAAAAACACAGTAAACCTGGGGTTTTACATGACCTCAGGTTTGCGAACACCCGCTGATAATAACTAATGGGACAAATCTCGATAGAAACTTTAACTTGCGAAAGTAGAGAGAAAAATAACATACAGTACAAAGAATAGCAAAAGTAATTTATGGACATTGACGAAAAATCAAACTAGAGAAATCACACAATACATACACCAAGAACATACAAAAATATGGGCAAGCTTAAAATTAGTTCATGACTTCCAAAAAATGTGTGAAATGTGTAAATGTACGAAATCTCTTTTTTTAAATTTTGATATGCTTTTCCGTCTCAAAAGAAGCTATACCTTATGTTCAAGCCTCAAACTTTGAAAACTTACCACATTTAAGAAAGCATTTTTCAAGGTCATTTAGTTGTTCAAAACGTTGCTGTAGTTGTTGGTAAAAATTTTCTCAAAATCAATTTGTGTTACATAACCAATCTTTTGGGGTTTTATGCTTATTAGAATATTAGATTTTGTAGCCTGAGAATTTGGAATAGTAAATCGTTCCGTTTTCGCAATTTTTTGACTAGATTTTTCACCTTTTTATCTATACAGAAAGATGTATTTCTCCGCTCCGGTATGATTTTTTAAACAATCCTCGCTACGATTATTTACCTATTATTCTTCTATAAAATAATAAAATAATCGTTTCAATATCACGAATATTTTTGGAGGAAAGTATATCAAAAGTTGTACTACAATTTTTCCTGTTGCTCACGAATTTACACGATAATAACTTTACACACCGATTCCTCTTGGAGTAGGGACGATGTTTCAGTTTATAAGTTACGTTTTGACCCTAAACATACTTAAAAGACGAGGAATATTCTAACAGGCATGAGGAAGTGAGAGTGGCAATTTCATGAAAGACTCAACAAAATACTTTATTCACTACTTTCAAAAAAATATTTAAAACACTTTTAAAGCTCTAAATCTCATTGCATTCTGAGCATAAAATGTAGTAGTGTAATAGTTTAAAAGATTTTTGACCTGAGAATGCTAAGAAAATTATATTCTAATGTTGGATGTTTTTACCAGAGCTTTAAAATCTTAGTAAAGTTATGTGTTTAATTCATCAAAACAATAGTAATTTTTTTGTTATGTAAGCCTTTAATATCAAGAAAAATACAATTATCATTTAGACAATAAATATCATTTAAACACATGGTAAAAGGCTGGACCCGGTAGAGATAGGACCTTCCCCTGAGACCCTGTCAAAATCAGTTATATGGCCCATTGTTAAGCCAAAGTCAAAGGGTCCGTTGAAACACACGGAATAGAAGCTATCTCAATAGAAATACAGGACATCATCAATGCCGATCAGAGGAAATTTACAGTAGTAAATGGATAATCTATTATCGACCCGCGTCAATTGGGAGATTAGGGAAAAGCTGACCCCCCGCGGCACTCCGACGCCTGATATTCCAATTAATATTCCATTTCCTGTTCATCGCTCACACAAGTCGTCATTAACGGAGGAGCAGAGTTTCACAGTTCGGTTTTAAACGAAAAGCCCATTGTAGGTTCGATTCTATTAGAAACATGCATATGAAGATTAAATGGGCTGTTTGGCAATTAATATAAATTTCCATACGAATCTCTCTTTATTGATATAATCAATTAAGAGTTATAGAAAAAAAAGTCGTTCATATATTTGAAATTATGACATTACAAGAAGAAGGAGTGTTTTGTACTATGCAAATCAGATTTAGCCCAAAATAAATATACTTTGATTACATATAAACGGCCAATCATCAATCGTAATCAATCGTTCTCAGTATTGACTTGTATATTTTGTGTACTATAAAATAAAACATTCGTTGAATTGAATTGACCAGATGTTCCTGCCCACCTCATATCCATAGCTGGATGGATAATAAAATCGTACAGCTGAATTTTTTTCTGAAGGCAAATTTAAACTAAACTGCTCAAAAATGAATAGGGATATTTGTAATTAGTTATTGTTCTATTATTTTAATTAAATTAACAAGAACCGATATATTCTCGTTGGTTGGACAAAACGAAATAGAAAATTCAAACTAAAAAACAAACAAATGTTAATCCTGATTTTTATTAACGGATTTACTTAAGAATAGTAAACGTGAAGATTACTCATTTTGTAAACAAACACCTTTTCTAGTCTTTTCTCAATTTTAATTCAGTTACATTCTCTTTCACCATGGAAAGACATCATCTTGAACCAGAAGTTCGCAATATTACTGTGAGAACGCGTCATCGAGGTTGCCAGCAAGTGGATATCGCAGAGGCAGTTTGCGTTTCTCAGAGCGTGGCTGTAGCCCGATTCTGAGAAACTAGAAGTACCAATAGGAAGCCTGGTAGAGGACCTCAGCGCATGACGACCCAAAGGGAGGCCAGAAATATAGTCATTGCTGCAAAACCGAACACTTTCCATAGTCTCCGCCAGATCCTAAATGAAGTACAAGATGTTTTGGCAAGGACTTTATCAACACAAAAGATTCGTAATCGTTTGTGGGAATTTGGCCTCACATCGTATGTCCCTTTGAGACGACCTGCAAAACAGCCCGCCACCAGCTACTCAGGAGAATATGGTGCAGCGAGCGCCTAGAAGACAGCACCATGGAATGATGTTACGTTTACTGATGAGTCGCGTTTCTGCCTGTATAGTGATAGCAGGCGTCGAAGTGTCTTCCGAGAACAGGGGATGCGCACCATACCCATTTCGTGCTCCTTCAGTGCAGTTTGGATGAGGCGGTTTCATTATCTGGCCTGGGATTTACACTGGAGGACGAACTGGACTCCGTTTTGTTTAAGGCAACCTCACTGAAGTCCGTTATGTCCATGAAATTATCGAGGAATACATCTCTCAAACCAGGGATCTCATTGGCAGGGATTTTCGATTTCTGGGTCGCCAGACCTAATAGGAGCAGAGTTGTTCATCAATGTTTAGAAAACCGGGGAATTTCCCATCTGCTTCTTCCACCATTGTCTCCAGAACTCAATCCATTAAGCACATACGGGTTGCGTTCAGAGAACGTTCGTCGATCACCATCCGCAGCCAGTTGACCTGCAACAAATGAGTGCAGCGTTGCAACATGTATGGAGTGTAGTTCCTTATGAAATTACTGACAACCTTATTACCATTATGGCTAACAGTTGCACAGAAGTTTTAGCTAACAGAGGATTAGATTATACACGGTATTAATCGTTTAAAAAAATTATCTGTCCAATAAACAATATTATGGAATTAAAACTTTTATTTTGTTATTTTTCAAAATCCCTTAAATAAATTTTCCTTCAGTAAAAAACATAATTATTTTTAATAAAGTTTAATGCAATTTATAAAATAATAAATAAAATAAGAATGCTAGGGAAATTAAATACTATAAAATCGGCAATATCCCTATTCATTGGAGCAGTTTAGATCCTTGCTCTGTTAATCAGGTTGACCAATTAGGACTGATATTTTGTTATACAATACCGCAAAGCGAGGAGACATGTGAAAATAAAACAGCCGAACCCTGTATCAAACGACACAAGTTGTATGTCTCCTGGCTGTCTGTTGTCCGTCTCATTGGTGAGAAAGCAATTTTGTCTTTAGTTACGAAATTAACCAACCGATACACCGGAAGAGACATGTTTTCCTTCTCTTTCCACCGTGTCGCTTGCCTCTTTGGTGTAAAAGCCGTGTACTTTGCCTTTTTCCTCTCTTCAACCTGCCCTTTTTTACCAGTTTCGGGACACTCCAACTAGCTCGGTTCATTGAATTTTATTGAATAAGGTTATACTTAATTCCCTTTTCCAAAATCCAGCCCTCTCCTTAATCCGATAAGTTTTATGTACTTCAGAAAGGAAAATCTCTTACACAGACTCTATTATACCCTAATTTAGACTACCGTTCCGTTGATTTTCAATATCCAAAATTCTCGCCTTGAGCTTATCTTAAATACTTTTAAGTACCTCTAGTATAAAAACAATTATTTATTCTACAGAATTCTAAGACAAATTTTATTGGCCGACATGTTCGTCAAGGAATCTTATTTTTTGTATAAACTTTCAATATTTCTCTTATTTTCGGCCTTTTTGCGGTAGACCTTTTTTGTAAGAGAAAATTCCTATTGATACACAGATGGATCTAGGATTCTATAAGGTTCAGAACAATGTCACAATATGAATTACATAGTTTATTTTTGTGTTAGAAAAATTTATTTAGCCTTGCAAGGAAAGTAACTAACTGGACCCGAACCCGAATGATAGGGAAGGCTTAATATTCAAACTTTTCTGACTAGCGGACTTCGTGCAAGACTTATAACTTAACCATTTCCACTGAGGACTCAATGGACATCGTCATATGTAGTTTCTGGTAAAACGGAAAAAAAATATATTGCCCTGACTGAGTGTACTACATTTTTGGAGAAAAAATTGGGACCGACGTGCAACCATTGCATCCGAGTCAGGTAAACAAATTCCCCGATGATTTAGGACTCGAAGGAGTACTACAAGTACAAAATAGGGGTTGTAGGGATACATAACTCTTAAAGGGCGTAGTATAATATAATACTGAACTCTAAATCAATCAATCAGATCCTCTGAGGGCTCTTGATCGTACCCTTGATACTCCAGACTTGTCTAACGATCCGACCTTACGATGACTATCTCCTTTGCATCATTTACTGATTTTTCCATTTTAATTTTTTTTATGTGAACAAATCTTTTTATTACCACTATTTGCATTCGTAAATACATAAATCTATTCGACGCTTTTCCCTTATCGTTAAAACATTTCTAGTCATCTTGAAAATTTCGTTTTGCACGTTGTTTTAGGGTGAAAGAAATTTCTTTGTTATAAAGCTTTTTCTTGGCAAACCTATATTGCGATATCCCGTATCTCGTTGTAGTCTTAACGAAATAATAAACCTATTTTCCAAACGCCTTCCGTAACGGTGGAAAAGCGGCGTGTACGTTCATGATTCAGATCACGTACTCTCGGGAATTACACATGGCGCACGGACGGCAGCTGCTTCGTCCACCCTGGATTTTCAGGCTTTACAATGGATTTAAAATGTAGAGGTTTTGACCAGTGAGGTTTTTGCTCCGGCGTTGAGTCTGTTTACTGTTTACTTAACTGTTCTGGTTCTGTGCTGAGTGGTTTGGATTGCTAACTTATTTATTTATATTTACGAGAGATATAAATATTCTTAAGATGTTAACTTTAAGGATAAAGGAATCATCCCCTTTACAACACTAAAGAATAATAAAAAATAGTACGAGGCCTTCATGGGAACCCTGAAGGACTCATGAATCTCCCGGATTAGACAGAGCATCCTTATAAGATAGGACCAAGATATGGCCAACACAAGAATAGGATATATCAACTCAGTCAAACGCTTTGAATAGACCGGTATACATAGAATGTACCTACTTTTATTATTCTCCAGAGCATTTAGGATAAAATGATAAATAAACAATTAAGTTTGTAGTTGTTGATCGGCCTTTTAGGAAATCATGCTAGGATAAATCCTTTTTCAAAAGATGGTTCCTACTCAGAGTAAGTTGTTTCGCAACAATCCGGATTTCGAGCCATTTAGCTCATCATCAGGTTGAAGGGTTTCTACAAACACGTCTCTCCACATGAATTGCAAAAGTGAACCCGCTGATACCTCCGCCAACGCGACGTTCCAATGAGGAGCTGGTTTTTTAATGGAGCTCAATTTGAACGTGCGAAAAGCGGGATTTATAACACAAATAACTATTATAATAGTAAATACTGTAAGAAATTAATAAAATAAATTAAAGATAAAACAGGGGTCACTAAAAAACATCCTCTCAAAACCTAAAGACAAGGTAGACAACTTGGCAAAAAGCGGGATTTACCAACTTAATTGTAATGATTGTAATATTAAATATATAGGACAAAGCGGTTGAGAAATAAAAACGAGAGTAAAAGAACATTTGCATAAATGGAGCAAATTTTTTGAATTTAAGGACCATCTAAAAGACATAAAACATAATTTCAATTCAAATTTAAATACAACAGTGTTACATAGTTTCAACAAAGGGAGAGAACTAGATTAGTTTGAGAAATTTTAAATTAAAAAATTGAACATGGTGATAAATGCATTAATAATATAGCAGATTTTGATCTATCTCCCATTTGAAATATGTACATAAATAATATTAAACGTTTAAAATAATTAAATTAATTATTTTAATTGTTATTATTTTTTATAATAATTTAATAATATTAAGGTATTATTCTATTTTTTTAATCTTTCACTAATTTATAATTAATTATATTATTATAATAATTATAATTATTATTAATTATAATAATTCCCGCTTTTCGCACGTTTAAATTGAGCGCCATTAAAAAAATCAGCTCCTCATTGGGACGTCGCTTTGGTGGAGGTATCAGCGGGTTCACTTTCGCAATTCATGTCGAGAGACGTGTTTGTAGAAACCCTTCAACCTGATGATGAGCTAAAGGGCTCGAAATCCAGATTGTTGCGAGACAACTTACTCTGAGTAGGAACTATCTTTTTAAAAAGGATTGAACTCCACACCCACTCCATTATTCATAATTTCTACATGCTGGGATATGGAAACGAGCCTCTTAAACAAGAAAGAAAGCTTAACCACAACTAATCAAGGCAATGATTGAGCTTTATAGGGCGATAATTACAGAATGCTGTTGTTACTTTCTTGAAGTTTGCAGTGCCGAAGGAGGACTTTCAGATATCGGAAAAGGTCCCGGATAACAAGGAGAGCTGGAATAATCTTAATAAAAGACCCTAAGCGAAGTAGAACAATTTTAAAGAAACACATCGGGAATGTTGTCAGGACCTGTCAAAAGAGATGAAGATAGAGAATACAGCCTTCTTTCAATACTAGAGAGTGACAAACCAGTCGTGCTCACTTCTACGCCAAAGTTGTTTTCGATAATATTATTAGATCTTGAATTTACTGTCGTTGGTTTCTGTGATGGGGCTTGAACTTTTGGGTATGTCTGTGTCTAGGGCTACATTTCGATCGAACAGAGGACTTATTTTTAATCCATTGTCTAATTGATCTTCGTTTTTGACCGATTGGCATGCCACAAAAGTGTTCAGGCGAATATGTATCCTCATAGAACTTTCCCTGGTCAATTTATCGGCTTCTTAGTTGTCAACTGCCCTGTATGCCATGGTATCTGCTATTTTCCCTAGTGACGTACTGAATCCCAAACGACTCTGGATTTTACACCGATGGTATTTGCTCCCAGTGCGCCTAGCTGGTCGAGAGGATGTTTCCTGTGTCCAGCCAGCAGTTCAAATATTATTTCAGTATTAGATGTGGTAATTATGTTTCTGTAAAGGTGCTTTGATTGAGACCTTCCTTCATGATATCCTGTTAAAATTTCAGTTTTTATTTGTTTATTTCTAGTACAATGTTTACCAATTGTTCAATATGTATTAACATTTACTTTCAAAAATTCACCCTCTGCGAAATTGAGAAACTAATTTTTTACACGTTGATTTCTGAAATGTATATAGAACACTATTGAACGTTGCAATCTTTATCCGATGACACGTGAAAAAAAAAACCTTTTGATTCGCGTTGGCAAATGTGATCGGTTTTCCATGAGGGAGAAGGCGAGTGTAAAGAACCCTTTGAGTTCCTGGTGTTCTTCACATCGTGCTCTGAACATTCGTCTTCCAGTTTGATTAAGCTCCGGCGAGTCGTGGTGATGGGCTTGGGGGTGCGGTTAGGAGTGATGGCAGGGGGGTGAAGTCTATATCCGAGCGATGTCGAAGGCTTCCGGCCCACGCCTCCAATCACCGTCGCTCTCCTAACTGATGAGGGGAACAGTTCTACCGGAAGTTTAACATAGTGTTCCCCCCGTTGTAAAATCGTCAACCTGTTTCCTGACTCTGGGGAAAAAGAAAAGAGGCATGGCGTTTCCCGTGCGAATCCTACATATTGCATTTCCGATGTTCCAATTGTACCTAAACACGGTCTTAAAGGTGGTTCATATTTAAATCGATTTTTCTCGACAATTTTTTTCTTTTGTCTATACATAGAATATAGAGAAGTTTACTGAGCATGCCCACGATACAGGGTGTCCTTTTTAGATGTCCCCGCTGAATTACTCTTGAAACAAAGACGCCATCAAAAAAACAAACAATGCGTGTTTAATATTTTTTAATTTTAAATTTTTACCTTTTTTGAGAAAAAATATACAGGGTTCCTCAGGCCCAGTTCAACTGCAAAATTGCAAAGGATTTTTTACGCTGAAAACGATGGTGCAATCGGATTTTAAATTGGTCAAAAACTGACAAAGTTATGGCAAAATGTTTGCACAGTCATTTGGTTTGTTATTTTTTAATTTCATGTCCGAACTGCCTGCATTGCGTTAAGGCGCAAAGATTTGCTCTTTTTAATCAATCTTCACCGGTGCTCAGAGCGAAAGAGTCAGGTGAGATGGATTGACAAACATTTTCTATCCTTTGCCGCACTTTTTCAGCTAAGGTTGCTGGGTTATGATTGGTGTAGACACTGTTTTTTAAATGTCCCCACAGAAAATAGTCAAGTGGAGTTAAATCGGGTGACGGAGGAGGCCAACAGATGGTGGCCATGAGGCCATATCCACCTATCCAATAAGAAATGTGTGCGGCGCATCCATCAAGACGGAAAATCATTCTTTGTCGTTGTTGAAGAGGAACATCATCTAATAGTTTTAGTAAAACTTTCGTCAAAAAATTGAGAAACTGAGCACCATTAAAATTATTTTCGTAGAAATAATTCCCAATTAATTTATTTCCGAGACCCTTGATGATGAAAAGCGTACGAAATTCTCGGATTTTCCTAAGCCCACGTTTGAAAATTCCAACGGTTTAGTACGTCTTTAGAGGTGAACTTTAACGCGAATTAATCAGTCCATAGGATGCATGTAAGAATGTTTTCTTCAGACATTCGTGCAAGGAACGTTAGACGCCTGTCATAAACAGAATCCCGAAGTCCCTGGGAATGGTGTGTCCGGTAAGGCTTGAAATTGTAAGTTTTTTTTTGTTTTACCTAAAACCTTTCTTACCTTTCTTACAATTCGGAGAGAGGAATTCGGATTTTCGCGAAACATACAGTCAAATATTCAGCTCCTCGTTGAAATTACGCTGCCGGTTTCTTGGTGATGGAACAGCAACTGATCCGTATCTGCCCATATTGCGAGGAACAGGAATAAACGTTTTGTGGTTTACTCTGGGGCAATCGGGAAATTTTTGGGCGTACAACTCGCTGTTGATCGGAAAAACGTGCTCATCGTTCAATTTGAATGAAATATTGAATGTAACGAATTGGTACTATTGTAAAATTTATTTACTTCCAGGAATTAAGAATAGCTCTAATAATGTATTTCACAAAAAATGACAGAATGTGAACAATAAAGGCATTTAACGTTTACTTTAGTGAAGAAGCAAATTATTGAAATTAACAACGAAACAAAAGGAATTTTTCAAACTTTTTGCCATAACTTTGTCATTTATGTCCAATTTGAAATACGATTGCAAGAACGTTTTCAACGTAAAAAATCCTTTAAAATGATATGTCAGGATGTATAGAGTAGGATTTGAAGTTTTGAAGTTAAACTGAACATGAGGCACCCTGTATAATTTTTCTTTAAAATAAGGTAAAACTGTAACACTACACTAAAAAATATCAAACACGATTTTTTTTAATAGTCATTGGTTCAATAAAAATTCAGCTTGGCCATCTAAAAAGGACACCCTGTATACTGCATTCTAGTTAGTAAAGTTATAATTAATTTGTGAAAGTTATACTTCCTATTTCTTTGCTATCGGTTCTGGTTTGAATCTCGACAATATCCATGGTTTTTAATGAATTAAAACGTGAAAAA
This sequence comes from Cimex lectularius, assembly GCF_000648675.2. Taxonomy (NCBI): domain Eukaryota; kingdom Metazoa; phylum Arthropoda; class Insecta; order Hemiptera; family Cimicidae; genus Cimex; species Cimex lectularius. The sequence goes on from NW_019392993.1 coordinate 2,759,043, forward strand.
TTGTGTATTAGCTTATTTGTAGCCACCATCTTTTTCCTCCTTATGTAGGTAAAAGTGGCAGCTTGAATATACGTTCCATAGCGTCTGCAGGTGTGGTTTTAATACTACTAAAAAGGCATAGGAATCTTTTCATTCTTTGTTTAATTTTCTCTTCCTTTCTTTTATTTTTGACTAAAATCCTAAGTCATGTCTATAAGGTCATTTTCTGCCCTAGAGCCTTTGGCATACTCAGTAAGTCTTTAGTGATTTTTTGCAGGTTTTCTTAAGGTTAACCTTTGGTTGAGGACTGACTATTCCTAGGTATAACGTCTTTGGAATGCCTTATTTCTTGCTTTTTCAATGATGATAGTGTTTCTTTTTCCTTCTGAATGGAACAATCGTTCTTTTTGGTGGTTATTTGTTTAGAACGTCCTCCTGGCATCATTTTAATATCACGTTTAAGGCAATTTGGTTAATTTTGACCAACTCCTGGTCACCTATGATTATGATGATGTCATTTGCGTATTGTTGTACGTGAAAGCCTCTTATGGTAGGCTTGTGAAGGAGGTCATCTACCACTGACTATTGTAGAGCATCCTCTAAGTGGTTGAATTGTAAGTTTTTCGCCCCAAGTTTTCATTTTATTTTTGGCTAATTAAAATGCACTTAAAATTAATTCATTGTATACTCGGAGGTACTGTTCATTTATAGGCAGAGGCGGCATTAATTGATGAGTATGAAATGCAGTTAAATGCTTCCTCTATATCGATGAAGCCAGATAAACCAACTTCTTTGTTATAGTTTGAGTTTTCTATTTTATATTCTCACTTGAATTAACTTAAATTGGCAGGTTAGGTGGAATTCTGAGATAGTTTGTTTTTGCCTAATTCTTAATTTAATTTACTAAATGTTTGTTTTTGTATTTTGAAGTCTACATTTTATACAAGTCATACTTGAAGCACGCTTTATTTTTTTTTTTTATCTGTGCACAATAGAAAATATTATCCAAACCGTTTTTCTAGTCTTCCAACTCAATTATGCGTAAAGCTCAACTTTTCGGGACGACAACAAAAACAAGTTGAATCTCATCGTTCGTTCGAAGCTTGCACAACAACAGGGAGGACGTTTGGAAATATAATGACTGGGCGCGTGTTGCCACTGATCCATTTGGATTTGGAGGGTACACCATTGTGAATAAACAGGCCTGCTCGATTCATTCCGCTTTACATTTCATTAAAATGACGTCTCCCACAAAAGGTCCGGCACACAATGGCCGCGGTAATTAAAGTCTGTTGCAACACTGATACATTTCAAAGAGTGGGAGATGGGCCAGCTCCTGTTTACACAATCTGCCTCCGAAAAAAGAAGCATACAAGCACACACAAAAAAAGAGGTTTTCAATCATCCCTGGAAACAACGCCGCTACCCGTATCAAACCGGTCACAGGTCACTGGCCAATTTCCATTCTCAACCCGCGCCTCTTGATGTCCATGGGTGAATAGAATTTATTGTTTATTCTTAATCGCTTTCCAACTTCCCTGTTTATATTTCAAAAGCTAGAGGCCATCCATATAAAACATTAAGTAACTAGTCAAATTTGCGCTGGAAGATAACAAAATACTGAGTTTAATCGGCTTAAAATATTGAATTAAATTTTTAAAAAACACTTTACATACAGAAACTTCACTGGCGTGGAAAAATTATTATTGCATATATTATATTATTACACCATTCTTTCTCCCAAACACACACACTCACATACGTACATACATACACTTTCACACGCACTTTCTCATTCATTCGTTTTCTATCTATTTCCCATAGATAAACTGACTCTCTCTCACTTTTACACTTTATCTCACTATCTCTTTTTTTCCAATCTCTCTCTTTCTCTTTCAAGCACACTTTTAATATATTTATATATTTTTGTCTATACACCTTTCACACATACTCTTCTTCTCACTATTGCTACATCCTCTCTTACTTTCTCTCTTCCTTTTGAAACAAAATCTTTCTTCACTCAAAATCTCACTTTTCCTCTCCCTCTCAATATATCTCTCTCTCCCCCCCTCTCACTCCCACCTCACTAATAATAATATTATATTTTTTCGATATATTTCTATCTATCCTTTTGTCTATACACCTTTCACACATATTCTTCATCTCGCTATTGCTACATCCTCCCTCACTTTCTCTTCCTTTTAAAACGAAATCTTTCTTCACTCAAAATCTCACTTTTCCTCTCCCTCTAAATATCTCTCTCACTCACTCTCTCTCTCTCTCTCTCTCTCTCTCTCTCTCTCTCTCTCTCTCTATCTATCTATCTATCTATCTATCTATCTCTATCTCTATCTATCTATCTATCTCTAATAATAATATATTTTTTCGATATATTTCTATCTATCCTTTTGTCTATCCACCTTTCACACATACTTTTATTCTCACTATCGCTACCTGCTCTCTCTCACTTTGTCTCTTCCTTTTAAAACAAAATCTTTCTTCTCTATTCTTCTCATTCAGCCTCACGCTCCCTCCTAACATTCTTTCTCTCTCCCTCTCTCAATCTCAATCTCAGTGTCTCTTTCTCTCTGATTTTTTATTTTTTCCTCTAATTATACTTAAGTAAGTGTGTGTGTCTTGCGATAAATATAGAATATCGTGTGATATGGAAAATACCAGCTTATATTATTGTACTGGGAAATTTTACCGATCATTCGTCGACCGAGTGTGGCCAAACGTGGCCTCAAAACTATTTTCTTTTATGTTTTATTTTCTTCCTGTTCCTCTTAAAGTTTTCAATTAGCCGTGCAATCCCGTCCTTGTCTTTCAAAGTTGAGCTTATCTAGTTGAGCTCACCTGGTTTTCAGGTGAGTCCTTCAGGCAGCAAAACTTCACAACACTGTTCAAAACTTCGGTATTAATAGTGAACAAATATAATCTCGTGTAGAGGCATATTCAGTTAGTCACACTAATTAGAACTAATTAGAAATTGTCACGACAAAAAAATTGTTGCATAATCATTTTTGCAATAATCATTTCCAATAGGCCTTTTTTAAACAAGGAAAACTATATTTACCTTTATAATTGTCCTTGTTTTACCTCATCATTTAATAATATTCGTCTTGTCTATCTTTCATATTATTTGAGAATGTTAAAAGTCAATTTTTACAGTTAAGTTTTAAAGGATTTTTTGTAAAAATTGGTGTTTTATGGTGCAAAATTGTCCATCATTGGTCACTACTTTTTTCTATCTTTCTGACAGAACGGAATTGAGGATCTGATAGGCCTGAGTGATTGATTGAAACAAGTGGTAGACGGAATGAGCAATGTCTGGAGAATTCATAGGTTGGGTAGAATATCCATTGCAGTGTTTCCAAGTAATTTTTGACTGCAACATGCTGTGCGTAGTCGTGTTGCTATATCAGTTTGTCGCGATTCTACTCATGTTCCGGGCATTTTTCCTTTAATGCTCGGCTCAAATGCATCAATTGCAGTCGGTAGCGATCCTCCGTGATGGTTTCATTCAATTTTAGTAGCTCATAATGTACTACACCCGGCCGATCCCACCAAAAGAGCATGAGCTTTCATCCAGGAGTATTTGGCTTTGCCGTAGGGCATGTCCGGGCTCATCCCATAATTTCTTATATTCGAAACGAATCTAGTTTTCATCACCACTTACGATTCAATGCAAAAACCCTTCCATTTTGTCCTTTGGAGCTGCAGCTGTTTGCAAGTGAAAAATTTTCTTTCCACATCTCTTTACTTTCGTTCGTATGGCATCAATTTTCCTTGCTTTTGGCCAATTCCCACTGCCTTCAGGCAAAATGAAATTGTTTGTTGAATTATTCTAAAAGATTGTACATGTTCTTCTTGCGTTTTACACGAGTCTTGGTTCAATAATGTCACCAATTCTGCATCTTGAAACGTTTCTGTCCTCCCTTCAGGTTTCAACTCCGAGTCAAAATCATCACTATTGAACCGTCTAAACCAGTAATCTTAACTTGACCCAACCTTCAGCTGTTTTTTTTTTTTTTTTTTTTTTCAAATTGGAGGAAAAAGTAAAGCTTCCCGCAAAATTCCACATATTTGGAGTTCAGAAAAACTATGATTTTATTCTTCGGCAAAATGAGACGTACTGAAAACAAAAGCCTAATATATATTAATCTATTCATGTTTAATGGTCTAATTGACCATTTTAATTATTTCAGTTAATTATTCTATGTATGTAAGGTCTTGGTTGAGATGAAAATGTTAGTGTCACGCGCGGGATTCGAACGCCGCTGCTCTAACCAATTGAGTTATCGTGACTTCGATCCACTCGGGCATCAACTCTTGGTCATTGGTTCGAATCCCGCTTGTGACACTAACTTTTTTATCTCAGCCTAGACCTTACATAAAAACGATAATTAACTAAAGCCTAATGATGGCACTTTAGCATGAAGGTGATTAGATTATGGTCCAACGCAATTTAATACTAGTAACACCCTGTCTTGTAAATTCTTTAAAACTTAATTTTACACCAAATATACTTTTTGTTGTCATACAGTGCAATATTTTTCTTGAGTCCACCTAGAAAACTAAAAGTTAGTGTCACGAGCGGGTTTCGAACCCACGACCATCGGCTGCCGAAGGTCTTTGGTTCGAATCCCGTTCGTACACTAACGTTTTCATTTCAACCAAGACCTTACATAAAAATAATAATTAAGATAATTAATTGAAACAATAAAAATGGTCAATTAGGCTACTAAACATAAATGGACTACACATTAATGTAAAATAATTTGTTGAAGTCGTGAGGAGCGGTCAAGAATGAGGTGGTTTAGAAAAACATCATTTGCATTTTGTTGCCGACGTTTCGACCTTTATTCGGGTCCTCTTTAGGGCATAAAGTGTGGTGCTATTTTTGTGGCGCCATATTGTGTTTGTGTGAAAGTGTTCTGAAACGTGTTGAACAAATTATGAAACAACAGGCCACTAAGAAACACACATTAATATAAAAATTGGATTTTATTAGTTACACAGATGAATTAGTTATTGAATTTAGGCAAGAAAAGGGAATTAACGTTAGTTAACTTTTAAAAGAAGTACCGATGCTTACTGATCAACGATGAATTGTTTGCAATAGTAGAATTATTGAATGAGTCTGTTTATGTACAAAAATGATTATTTGGAAATCGTGAGATGCGGTCTGATGTGACGTAGGTTTCAAAAAACATTTTCTTTATCGTGCCAACGTTTCGATCTTTACTGAGATCATCTTCAGGGCCTGGGATTTACAAGAAGTGTTTAAATTATAATAATAATATTAATGACTCCGTATAATTTAAATAATGTTTGTAATTCCCAGACCCTGAAGATGATCTCAATAAGATCGAAACATTGGCACGATTAAGAAAATGTTTTCTAAAGCCACGTCACACCAGACCCCATCTCACGATTTCCGAATAATCATCGGCTAACGATCACTAATCACCACAAATATGTATATAAATATAAATTATCGTTATGTATATAAATAAAAGAAAGTTTTTCTTTGTATGATTTAGTGTGGAAAACAAGTTATTTGGCTTATTGTGATAAATGAATCCGATTCTTCATTTGATTGTCCACTATCCAGACCATTAGAAATACAACTTTTGTATTAGTACTTGAGAAATTGGTTTGTGTAGTTATTTTAATTCGAACAACGTCAATTTAGGGTAGGGGATGCTCCTTAATCCAATACAAGGTTGATTATTTTCTAAATCTCTGCAAATTACCCTCTACCCCGTTCCATCCATCAGAGGCCCGTGCCAAGGGCGATGGAGCCGTTCTTCCTCCTTTCGGGATAAATAAAAAAACGGGGGTTGGGAGGCTGGCATCCCTTTGGAGCAAAATGCGGGCCTCTGGAGATCGCCGACTTTGGGGAGGGGTTGGAAACGCTCAACTCTCGGAATTAGAACTGTAATCTAATTCTCGCCCTCCTCCCGCCCGATAAAGTCGTGGTGGATGGTGATGTTGCCTGAACCGGTGTAAAAGTGAAATCCTCCCTGTGCTAAACAGAAAAACACATCGATATATCAACTGGCACATGGTGGCCGGATTTATTTCAGCCAGATTATGATCGCACATATTATTAATACCATTGTAATGATAATGATAATTAATGATCATTTTGATCTGCTTATACTCGCTGGGTTTCCACGTATTGCCATCTTTTGTCTGTGTGATTTCTATGCTGTTAAGTCTTTTTTATTCGGTCGTGAGAGGTGGAATGCGTGTGTTGAAATTTTTTATTGCAATTACTATAGTGACCAACGATCACGACACACGACAGGAACAAAAACAAAATTAATACACCAATGGCAATGACAAACAAAAACAACCCCCCCCACCTTAATATTGACTGGGAGAGAAATTTGGTGCTTACTATGTCTAGATAGAATGGTGTAGTATGTGAAGGGTGAATTAAGGTCATTGCGGAAAGTTCCATCGGATGAATACAAGGGAACATTTAGGATTTTTGAGGACATTGGATTGGAGGTTTCGATTGTTGTAAGTTGAAACACTGGTAACCCCAAAATCCAAATATGTTTTCGAATGCTATTTCAAGTAGTCTTGAAAGGGTATTGTAACGTCTCATCACTTTTAAGCACATAACTGCACACGTTAGTCACGTGTCGAGATACTTTCGAAGGAATTGCACATGATTTTGCAGTAAACGGTGGATATTATTGAAGTAAATAGGTTCGTTGACGGGGAGTAAAAGTAATGTTTATTGATTTTTTATTGTTTAGTTAAACCCTCTGCAACATTGCTTTATTAAATGAAGATGTGTATTTTACGGGAAAAAGTGAAGATCAACGTAACAGGAGAGAATTGCTCTGTTATCGGCAAAGGTAAGGTTAGAAGTTTCAGGATGCGTACAGATGTCAGATGTATTAAGGACATTATCCGATAAAGATTTGGGGCTAGGACAATACCATGTAAGACCCTAGCTTCGATAGGATCGAATAGTCCATCAAAGTAGCTACATAAGACCAGCTAATAGGACGGTGGAAAAATGCCCTAGAGTAATCACGCCATTATGGCATACTCGATCAAAGGCCTGAATCTCATCTAGGAATACCCACAGCTCGACGGAGGAAGGACGTCTACCACTCGATCCATACAGATGATCCAGATGGATATTTTTGTGTAGGTATGAATGGTTTTCAAGGTCTCGCTGTAGGTTTTACCCAATTTTGGCACGTAACTAATGGGTCAATGGGGAGCAACTCGGTATGTTGGTTTTTTTTGTGTTAGGTTATCATATGGACGATGTTTCCAGGTCTATTAAATTATTAATCGAAAGAGGTTGTATGACGAAGGTGCAAGGTCGGAACTTTTGGGTGTGTACTTCATAAACGAAATTCCATACATAACATCATCTATAATTCAATAAATTGGACAATAAAGATAAAAATCGATGTAGGAAACACAACAATTTCAATCAAAAAGGTCGCTATTATTTCTGATCAAGAGTGTAATTTTAAGATTTCTATGGAAAAAAAAGGGCTACTGTTTAAATAACTAATTCACCACTTTCGTGGTCCGCTTGACCAATTAATACATGACAATTAATTAAGGTTTTTAGTTGAGATGAAAAAAAGTCAATGGCACGAGAGGGATTCGAAACCACGACCTTCGGCTAGATACGCCGCTGCTCTACCACTTGAGCTATCGTGACCTCGATCCATTCGGACATCAACTCCCCATCTCATTTGAAAAATGGCAAAAGGAGGGAAAACTCATAAGGTGGGGTTGAGATAGGAAGTTGATGTCCGAGTGGATCGAGGTCACGATAGCTCAGGTGGTAGAGCAGCGGCGTATCTAGCCGAAGGTCGTGGGTTCGAATCCCTCTCGTGCCATTGACTTTTTTTCATCTCAACTAAAAACCTTAATTAATTGCCATGTTTAAATAACTATAAATTACAATGCCAAGCTATATTTCAACTGATATTATAATTGATGTGCGTATTAAGATGAAGTATAGCTATCAAATGAAATTAATTTATTATTCGAACGAGCAGGTGTCTAAAATACAATACATTTTGCAAATAAAATAAAAATACAAATTGTCCATTAGAACGATTTAAGATGTAAATTATACATTTGTAAAAGATTAAACGAAAAAGAATTATTAAAAACTTATTTAAAGAAAATAAATATAACATTAATTTATTATAACCATATAATAAGCAATCGGAACAAATCTTGTAACCAGTGATAGAATAAAAATTTCCAATTATAATAAAAAAAAAGCCAAAAGTAACTATCTAATTATTTCGGATAACTAGGAGGTATGATCAAATGGTTTCTAAAAAACTAGAAAAAATATATATTTGTGGAAACTTTTGAATCAGTTTAGTAAATATTTTCTGGAGTCGGTTGATACCAGAATGAAAAAGATGATCATGAGAAATATGTAGAATGAAGAATATGAAAGAAAGTTATAGATTGGAATTCAGAAATTTAAGTGAAAACGTAATAAAGGGTAAAGGGTAAAGGACAGTCGATTCTATTATTGGGTTGTCCGGAAAATAATGCAGGATTTTAAGTTTTCATTAAAAAAAATCTATATAAAATATTCTGTTTACGTTTACAGGATTACTCATTTGTATGAATGTCAACACTTATTAATCCTCTTCCAAATGATATTGTTTGTTTACCTCTGTAGCATTCCGCTACTTGGAAATAATTCAGTCATCCTTATAATGTCAAAGCGAGAATTTCGTACGATTTTCTTTTACGAGTTTAAACTCGGCCGAAGCGGAGCCCAAACGGCTAGAAACATTAACCAAGTCTGGGGCGAGGGTTGTGTTAATGAGTGCACTGTGCAAAGGTGGTTTAAAAAATTTCGGGAGGGAGATTTCAGCCTTGAAGATGAAGAAGGTCGTGGAAGGCCTTCCTCTCTTAATGATGATGTTCTGCGATCAGTGGTGGAAGAAAACCCCAAAACAACTGTTCGAGAACTTGCAGAGCAACTCAAAGTCAGTAAAACGACCGTCGCTGACCACCTCAAGGCGATTGGAAAAGTGAAAAAACTCGAAAATTGGGTTCCACACTCATTAAACGATCGCCAAAAAAATCAGCGCTTTGATGTTTGTGCATCACTTCTTTGTCGAAACAAAAATGACCCATTTCTGGCCAGAATTGTTACATGTGACGAAAAGTGGATTCTCTACGATAACACTAGACGTTCTGGACAGTGGCTCGACAAAGGAGAAGCTCCAATACATTTTCCAAAGCCCCCAACTCATCAAAAAAAGGTAATGGTTACGGTATGGTGGGCTTCATTTGGTTTAATACACTACAGCTTCTTAAATCCTGGCGAAACCATCAATGCTGAATCATACTGTAACCAAATTAATACCATGCATCAGAAATTGGCAGTAATGAAGCCCTCTTTGGTCAATCGGAAAGGGCCCATTTTGTTGCATGACAACGCTCGACCACATGTGTCACGTGTAACGTCACAAAAATTATTGGAGCTTGGCTATGAAACTTTGCCTCACCCACCCTACTCTCCGGACCTCTCGCCTACTGACTACCATTTTTTTAGACACCTGGACCACTACTTACAACACATAATATTCAAAAATCAAACGGAACTGGAAAATGCATTTATTGACTTTATCAATTCTAAAAATTCTGAATTCTACTCAGACGGAATTAATAAGTTACCAACACGTTGGGAGAAATGTATTGAGAGTATGGGAAATTATTTTGATTAAAGAACATTGCTTTAAAGTAACTAGTTTCTTTTTTTTTGTTTAATACCAAAATCCTGCATTATTTTCCGGACAACCCAATATTTATTAATTTATAAATAAACACAAAGTAGATCGATGATAAAGATTTAAGGATATGTTTATGTTTTTGTTTAAGGATATAGATTTTTTAAGGATATGTGAATTATAAAGAATATTTAATTTGAAGGAGAATATAAAGAATTTATTTTGAACTTGTTGTCTTTGACAGAAAAGCTGAGGAGACGAGTCAGGAGAAGGGAATTCAAGATTAGAACGGACAAGACAGCAGTAGAGTTGTTTAAAGGCTATAATATTATTGAAATTGTGAGTATTGCGAGATATGAAGCCTAGCAATTTAAAACATATATTTTCCATCGATGAAATGTGTGTTGTGGAAAGGACGTATTGGGCTGAACCGAGACTCCTAATTTTTTAATATAATTGACATTTAAAACAATATTATTAATAATATAAGAAGAACAGAATTTTTTATAGCCTCCGAAGAAAGACATTACATAGGTTTTTGAAGCGTTTATAGTTAAACCATAGGAAACCAACGAATTATTCCTGAGAGAGACTTTTGTAAAATAATTATGTCCCGAGCACTGGAAATTTCGCGATCAATTTTGAGATCATCTGTAAAAAGAGGAAAATTAACAAAAGCAATTTAGTAGAATCAATTTCGTGAATAAATAAAAGAAACAATAGCGGTCCTAAATGAGAGCTCTGTAGAACTCCAGAACAAGAAAACGTATAACGAATTTAAACAATTTGAAGCCAATCTCTAAGATAATTTTAAAACACTGCAAGAAGAACACCAGATATCCCGTGCTGGTGAATTTATGTAAAAGAAGATCAATGTTTACAGAATCGAAAGCTTTTGAGACATCTAGCTAAATGACATCAAGATGAGATGTTTTGGTTGAATTTCAGATGAGATTGAGTGTTGTAAAATAAGTAAGTTAATAAGTGGTGAATTAGCGTTTAGGCATAAACCATGTTCTTCTTGAATTATAACACAGCGTAATGATGGAGATAATAGATCGTAAATCAGACTTTTTAAATAATTTAGGGTTAACAGAAAGAATACTTACAGGGCGATAATTTTTCACTTTTCCACATTCACCAAATTTATAAATGGAAATAATATAGGTTCCCCTACGTTTGGAAACTGACCTGTAAATAAACCGCGAATTGATTAAATAATATGTAGAGTTTTTTGAGAAATTATTTTTGAAACAAATGCATCATAGGGAATAAAGATAACAGATATGGAATTTGAGGAAGAGGAAGACTGAGATGTAATAGATGAAATTTTATTATAGACGTTAGAAAAAATTTGCAAATAAGTCGGCAATGCTGGAATCGGAATTCAAAAGATTTCATCAGTCCATTAGGGAATATCAGTATTAGATTTTAATGTTTTTACATAAATCTAAAAACTTTAGTGGTTTGTTGGAACAAATGATTCAACAGAGTGAATGTATTCCGTATAACACTTTTTGGAAAGTTCCTTACAATTTATTATTTATTTATTACAATAATTTTGAAATTTTATACTGTTTATGAGCTTATTATTTACTAATAAGAAGTTTTAATTCTTTGCTAAGCATTATATTTTTGTTAAATCATTTACGAGCTCTGTTCCAGGGATGAAACAGTAATTAGACTAAACTACATGAATGTTCATCTTCTTAAATTGTTTGGTCAAACTAAGTAAGTAGTAAGTACCTAAGTGATGACTTAAATATTACAATACAAAAAATAACATTGATACTGAAAGAAAGAGTGGAAAATGAAAGGAAGAAACATGGTAAAAAAGAAAAAATGGTAAATGGTCTTTTTTTACTAGAATATGAATTATTCCATACTTGGACTTAAAGGACTTTACAAGTTGATGATGGCTTAAAATATCTACACGAGGCCCGTTATAAGATTTATGTGTTTCTTAGTGACCTGTTTTTTCATAATTTGTTGAAGTCGTTAGAAGCGGTTAAGAATGAGGTAGTTTAAAAAACACCTTTTTCATTTTTTTTGTCACACAACTTTTCACATAAAACCAATATGGCACCACAAGAATAGCCCAAAACTTTATGCCCTGAAGATGACTCACATAATGGTCGAAACGTTGACAAAAAAATGAAAATGGTGTTTTTCTAAATTACCTCATTCATGACCGCTCCTCACGACTTCAACAAATTATAAAATTTATTTGTAAGACTTGCTCCTGGTGATCAGGCAAGTTAAAAATGGAATGAGAAGGACAAAAATCAAATAAAAAGTCAAGAATAATGAAAATATCGGGAGTCAATAAAACAGCAATGTTTTATATAACAAGAATTAAAGAAAAAAAGCACATCACTCTTTAATTTACTTAAACATTACTTCTGAGATTGTACAACCTACTTGTCATCATGATTAATCCAAGCTAGATCTTTAAAATAATGCAGACTTGTATGAGCTTAAAAATTGTTCTACGTGATAAATAAAATTATATACTACAATAAGTAATACCTTTTATTTATTAATTATTACGATAATTAACGAAAATATTAGCTCATAAATTCACTAGATTCTCCAGTATATCTGTTAATAATTCTTCTTCTTTTTTTTTAAATTATTTGGAAGGTACGTCCATAAATCATAGTGCTGTTTTAGTTAGGATAGATTAGGAAAAAATTGTGTTTTAAATAAATTGACATAAAATAAACCGTGAGCGCGTTGTGTACACACGCGAGATCGAAGATCAAACCGTTTCATCCGTGTTCTTAAAGGACGACTCGCCCGGATCTGTCGAGGCATCTGGAGGATTATACCGATTTGGATGGGAAGACAAAGGGGATCTGAAGGTGCGGAGGGCTTGGCAAGAGAGGAGGCCTGTGACGTCCGGAGGCAGTCATCGAAGCATGCACGAGTGAACCGTGTTCACTGATCGTTGCACAAAGTTCATCCCTAACTCGCACGCACCCCCCTCCGAACCATCACACCTGACACTAAACTCTGTGAATATAATTTTTCCGAAAAAAAAATGAGGGGCTTTCATGCTTTTGTCGACCCAGCTGTTCGGAAACGTCCTTATTTTAACGGTTTAATGCAAGACAAAAGAAAATTCTTTGGATAGTTTCAAATATTGAGTTTTTTTTTTTAAGATTTAGTTTGGTTCAAGCACGGAAATCTGTTAAACTGCTTCACCTTGTCATATAAGATCTTAGTGACGTGACGATCTCGCAGTGATTGCAATTACCGCCAAGGAGACGGATTTTAGATAATAAGCGAGGTCGTGTCATTTTATTCAACCAATAATGCTAGCAGATACACTCACATAATAATCATGAATCTATTAAATAAATGATATTAAGACATTATAAACATTTTCTCCTTTAAATGAAAAGAAACAACAATCTAGTTTAAATTCTTACTTATTAAAATGTACAATAATAGTAATACCATAACACAAAAATATTCCTCACAAATGGTATAAACTAAGATGAAATTTTAAAGAAGCAATTTCTTGACAAATGTAAACAGCATAGGAAACATTACAGGCCAGCAGATGTGAATCGTTGAGACAAAAATAGCAAACAAATATATGTGCTAACACTCCATTTTGGCCCGCCTTCCCTCGCTGTTTTGGACTGGCATGTGTTTCGGTATTTTATCATCTTCGGGGTTTCTTTGTTTCATTATTACATGTTGCGTTTTAAGTTATAAAATGTTAGAAACCAAAATGCCTCTATTTTTCAAGTTTGGGTTTGAATTTCTTTTGATATTGCGATAACTCTGATTGACGACAGATCCAATCTCAAACATACTAGCTTTGGAGTAGCTTCCCCGCCTTTGGTGAATAAGTGTCATACGAAGCAAGATCTTTTGATCTGATGCTAGCTGCTACCGCTTTACCTCATAGTACTGACGTCGCATACTTTTCTTCTTCGCTACAACTTATTTAAACCCGTTGACCGTTTATTGTCCACATTAATGTAAATTACCAGAAACATTCAATCTTGATGTGCTGTCATTAAACTCGACTCCAGGCTCGAACCAACACTGAGTATCAATAACTGAGTAAGCTATGGAAATACTCATGCACCCTCCAATTTAACTTTTTCCCTTGACAAAAAATGGGACAATGATCAAAATAAATAATGTGAAAGGTATGATATTAGATTTCTCTATGTGGTCTGCGGAGATGAACCTGTAGCTTAGTAGTTTCCGATCATTATGGTTCGCCTTACCTCGCTGCTTTAGTCTGTCAGAAGTGTTCGGCTTCTCGTCCTCTTTATCGGTGGTTCTTTGTAGCTTAGTATAGTCTTACTTGTGTTACTGAAATCGACATTGACAATTAAGAAAAAGCTAACATTGTATAAAACTTTACTAAGACCAATACAGGCATAGGGAGTGTGTGGGGTACTGCCAAGTCTTCCAAAATACAGCGCATCCAGTCCTTCCAACTGAAAGTCCTTAGACAAATTGTCAAAGCACCTTATTGTGTCATTAACCTCACTATCCACAAAGAACTCGACTTTCCTTTTGTCAACGAATTAATCCGGTCCAGATTCCAAACCTTCCACATTAACCTTTCGAACCATCCTAACCAAACAGCTTGAGCACCGCTCCACTCAGTCCCATCCTGACAATCCACCACATCGCCTCAACCGACGGTGGCCTCGGGACCCCCTTGATCCCTTATCATACACACTAAGTGCCAGCAATGGCTGGCTCCTCAAAGCATGTGTTCTACCGGTGCAGTGTTGGGGCCATTAGTGCTAGTGTTGTGCTTGTGATACATTAATCATGTTTATAGTATACTATCGTGTATAGGTAACAATTTTTTTTATTACATTTATTTGGTATTTACAACTACAAGTGATGTATTAAGTAAATATTTTCGTATATGTTGAATTATCCTTTGATGCTCTTGTAGGAGAAGTTGCCCAGTGGTAACACTCCTTCACACTGATATCTTGTTCACTCTTCACACAATGAGAAGGTCTCGGGGCCACTTTCGCTTCAATCGTCTTGGAGGATTTTCAGGTAGGGTTGGAAGTGATAAATTTCGTACGAATAGATTACTGTGTGTGTTCAGTGATTGGTGAAATTTTTTATATCGGGTTTTGATGAGTTCATGTGCAAACGGGATCTACTTGGATAGTGTAATTTGAAACGTAAAAAGGAGCATTTATAATTTGACGGAGAATTTTAGATTGGATTGATTGGAGTCGCTGGGAATTGGAATCCTTGGTTGAGCCCCACACTTCACAACCGTACGCCCAGAGGTCTAATCATTGTCTTGTAAATTACAAGTTTATTTTCAAGGTCTAATTTTGATGTGAGTCGAGTAGTTTTTTTAACAATTTATAACGTCGGTTTGTTTGCTGTCTTTTCAGTCTTGTATGGGGATTCCAAGTCAGTCGTTTATCCATGAAAAGTCCAAGATAACGCACAAGGTCAGTGGTAGGCAATGGAATTCCATTTATACTCACCGCAGGACAGACATTTTTACGTAAGGTAATATTGATCTCTGTGCTTTTTGTCAGGTTTACCTTTATTCTCCACTTTGTGAACCATACTGTTAATTCATTCAGGTAGGTAACAAATAAATTTAAAAAAACTTGTTTTACTTGTCTGTGTCTCTTGTCTATTTGTTATAAATGTTCGTCGTGATAGACCCAACACTATGGATTAGGAGAAGAATAAACTTGTCGGACAAATTAAAACAACGAAGATAGCTAGGTAAAAATGATAATAAACTACTAAACTACGATGATATTGTGATATTTCTCCGTGTAGTTTTTGGGTTGATGAACTACTAGTTTCCGATCATGATGGTCCGTCTTACCTCGCTGCTTTAGTCTGTTAGAAGGGTTCGGCTTCTCATCATCTTTATCGGCGATTCTTTGTAGCTTAGTATAGTCTTACTTGTCTGTGTCTCTTGTCTACTTCTTATACATGCTCATCGTGAAATACCCAACACTGTAGATTAGTAAAAGAAGAAACTTGTCTGACAGATTAAATCAACGAAATACACAGGTAAAAACGATAAGAAACTACTAAACTACAATCATATTGTGATATTTCTCCGTGTAGTTTTCGGATTGATGAACCTTGGTGGTCCGTCAAACGTTTTTAAAATTGACTGTTTTAACTTTCTTTCAAGTTTGCTTTGTAGTTATAAGTAGTTTTTTTACACTTATTTAAGTAGTGTTTTTTTACACAAGGTGTTCTTACTTGTTGCCAATTTCGTGTTGTAGATGATATTACGGATCGAATTTTTTTCCACCCAAGTGTCTTGTTTTTGCACCTTAGGTAGTACTACTGCTTTCGAATAATGGCCTCATTCTGAAAAAAATAGTTTCGTACATTGCAAGACGTAAAAACTGATTTCGAAGCCTTTTAAAACCAGAACTTAAGGTTGCTTCTTTGGTCAGTTTTTTTTCTTTATGTAGATCATTGTTCACTTGGTGTTTCTATGCTTCTTTTCCATTTTTTGCTTCGTACGTAAAACACACATTTGATAGCCATTTTTCATCATAATTCTTACATCAGTATAATATAGTTTGACATTGCAATTTATGGTTATGTAAGAGAACTAATGTAGATTATTCAGTACTCCACCAACTTTGCACCTTCAGACTACCTGTATGGACCACTGATTCATTTCCTTTAAAGAAAAACGTACAATGAAACACAATTATAAACAAAGCCACTAAAGCAGAAATCGATATTTTTTCCACTTTCTTTCCAGATGAAGATGGAATTACTCAGCCCTGAGAAAAACGAGTGAACCCGGACGGTCCAACTTAATTTGACCATCAAATAAACGAATCGAAAGCAAACAGAAGAGAGAAACATATTAATTTCCTTCCACATAGATTTCAGGGTGATATTAAAAGCAAAGGATCATTAACGCAGATTTATTATCCTTCTTTTCATGCTCATAATCCGATTTCAGTTGGCCTACCAACCTTATTGGTCCTTTAAAAAGGCATATATGACACCGGGCGAGACTTGCAGGAACCAAATTGTCCGAGCGAAAAAAAATTATTTCCGATTCCATTTCACTTGCCAATGTTTCCCGGACGGTTTGAAAAAGGTATCATTTTTAGCTGAATTTTTTTACTATTTTGTCCGGTTGTTATCAGATCAATTTGTTTTTAAATATTACTGATGCTAACGAACCGTGAGTATTGTTCTTTTGTACCTCGTGAAACCACTGTTTTATCACATATTTAGTTTTTTCTCACAACGATAAATTTGAACTTAATGTAGCGAACATAATGTTTGTTCTTTTCTTCAAAAATGATCCAAGAAGGATTTTCTGGGCCGGCGAAGGGCGGGTGGAGGGTTTAATTTAGCCGGTCTCTTCTTTTCTCTCTATCCTCCTCGGCGCTCCGGCAAAATCTCATTCACTTTCCACCTCATATAATGAGCCGGCCTTAATCCCAAAACTTATAAACGATACTTCATTATTTATACTTAAAGCGGGCAGAATTTTACGACGCGGATAAGCTATTCTCTGGTGTATTAATATCCAAAACTGGCCTTTACTGTTTAGAACGTGTTAGAGAGCCAGTGCTAACAGGTTTGGAAGTGTTCAGAGTATTTTTCATCTCCACTCGCGGTTTGTCTCAGACCGAAGGATGGACGGCTTCCATGCTCCTATGAAAAGAAACTCTGCTGATCCAAGAGCTTATCATTCAAATATTAGGTAAACTTAGTTCTACAAAACAATGATAATACACCATAAAGGCACAAACATGAACCAAAAACCACGTAACCTCGCACAACTTAAAAAAATACACAAATATAACAACAAATCTGACCAGTTATCAGCCAAATCCAGCTCAGGCTTCCACAACACTCCTCAAATCAAACAATACAATAATGAATTTCAAAAAAAAACTACACTCATTTGACATGAAAAAAAAACAATGTACGTTAATTCCAATAAAGAAAAGGATGGATATACCTAAAAAAAGACCACAAGTTACTTTATTTTTAATGGAACCCACCAAAAGAGAGAGACCAAGAATATCCGCACTTCATCCATGGCTGTAGTGTTTATACGCTAGAATATTTACGCTTAAGAACATAAACTTCCAACATACTCCAATTCAACATATAAAGAGAGCCAACGGTCACATGAGAGATGGCTCAAACGTCTGAAAGGCAAAAATGACAGCTCTCAAAATATGACGACCAAACTAACAATGGGACGACCAGGTTTTTGGGTCACGGATTTGGACCAAACCTTTTTTGGGTGATTCTACTATCCTAAATATCGGACACGTATCTTCTTGTTAATCTATTTTTTGCCCTGTTTTTGTCGCAGTCTTGTTGAAACAAGACTTTCTTCATATGACCAAAGCTCTTCCAGAATATTGTAGATCGGGTTTTGATGGCTGTCAATTTTCTTTTCCATTAATGCCGCGATATTACCAGAATTCCACTCTCAGATGATATAATTTATATGATAGTAACGACGATTTTTTTATTCGAACAATTTACAAGTTGCTCTCCTTTGAAAGGGGTTCGAGTAAGGGGAAGGTGCTTGGAAATCTTAAAAATATTTCTGACCCTTAATATTAAAGGAGGCGTTTATATCTCCAATTACGTTAGGAATGTGTTGAGAGAAATTGCCTTCAGCTATAAATCAGACCTCGCACCCACTTTTCCTTGACAACTCAAGTTATCCCTTCTCGCGTGTGCTTTCTAAACGAATTTTAACCTCGGGGTGTCAAATAATTTTGTCATTCCTACGAATACCGTGCTTTATCGTGAGTGATAAAATGGTATTACATTTTCCATATTAATTATGAACATCAATCAATTTTCAGCATTGTAGCGCAATCGGATTCACAGAAACTCCACCGCAACGCGTTTCGTCGTGCATCGGCAGTTTTTTCAAAATTGCTCCAGCAACCAGAAGACAAAGAGTCGAAGAAAGAAGACCAGTAATAAAATTAGGACTTTTTATACTTGTCATAAATTTATTTATTACGATAGAGTTACAGACGATGTCCTCAGTAAACTTTTATCCGCGACTTACTGCCAGACTCTCGTCTTGCTCGGATTCGTTTTGCCGCTTGCCGAAGCCATAGTCGATAGCATTTCTCCAAAAATCTATCAAGTATTGACACATTTCCACTCAATTATTTACGTGTAATTAAAACAATTCTCATTTTCAGGGGTTTTACATTTATCTATGTTCCCTGAGCTTAATCTATTTATGCTGGATGTATGCAAGTTTGGTAAAGGACAGGACTGTCGTCAATATAATAAACAGCTACAGTAAGTTACTCAGATCGATTTAACCTGGTAGATGAAAACGATTCAATTTTAGAAGGGGACGAAGCTGCATACAACGCTGTCAAGAGAAGATTCAGAGGGCCCATAAATAGATACGGCAGCTATTACTTAAGACTTGGAGCTGTTGGTGAGTTATTAGTTTAAAATTAATGAAATAGTAATAAAACTAATACGATCTACAAACAGCATTTGGAATTGGATCTATGGTTTACTCCGGCCTTGAATTTGGTAAAATCTTAGACGTTAAAAATCACCCGGAGTGCAAGAATATAGCACAGGCTCTGGTGCCGGCATGCAAGATGATTTTGACCATAGCTCAGATGCAGTTTATTTTTTTAAACAGCCGAGTAATGTTGAACTTCATTGGGGGAAAAAATGATAAATTTATTAAATCTTTGTTTTCTTTTAGAACATGGATCTTTGCCAGAAACCGATCGTTTCCAGGTTTGGCCTGATGCACATGATCGCGACCAATTTGTGCGAGTGGCTCAAGGTGATAATACAAGAAACGAAGGATGAACTGGAACTCTCCGGTCATGGCAAACACGGTAACCAACCTGGTAAATTACATTTACTAGAAATTGCTCAAGTCTTTTTTCTAGGTTTGAAAAACGAGTCGGAATGCAGGAAAACAGACATCATGAGCTCCTTGGTACAAAACGCGTCACCTTTTCTTTTTCCTTGCACGATCGAATATTCGCTGATTTGCGCTGTCATCATGCTCGAGATGTGGAAAGACGTGAAAACAGCCGCCAAGAATCAGCTCGTACCCCATAAATCAAATACCGGTAGGATTTTGTGTTGTAAACTGATGGAAGTTATAATTTTTCAGTAAGTAGTCACGCGACCTAATCACATCGGCCTTGTTTAAGTTTGCTCAAAGAAGATTCTTCGTTTTTATTGACGTGACGAGGATGGATTATCTTTCCGAAATTGTCAGTTTTTTTCTGTCTCTACTAAAAGCAACATGCTATAAATTCCATTTTCTTATTAAATAAAGAGAAGAACCTCCCTAACCAGAGCCATCATCTAACAGCTCTTATGATCAACGATCATTTCTTTACAATTAACGATGATAGGAGCTATCAACAATTTGATTCAATAGAAAAAGTTCTAAGATATTTTGTCCGTAAATTATTTGCATTACCCCCTAATTACATGATTTATTTAGAAATATCGCCAGGCCCATGATACATACACAAGCTTCACTTTTCATTCATTCTTAAAACCTTACATCTTTCAGATTCCAGGCTTGTAAAGATAACCGTTAGAAATCATACGGTCGAAGCTAGTATGCACATTAGCTATATCTATTCCATAAGTTCTCCCTAACCACTCCAACCCCCGATAAACTTGAGAAATGGCCAAATCTGTTTTCAGCTTTGCTATCGGCAATAAAAGAACTGAAAGCTTGCGCCATGCTTAGGGATGGTTAGGGCGTCAGACTCTCGGCTAGTAGATCCCGCGGTCGTGGGTTCGATCCCCACCGTCGCCTCTGGACTTTTTCTGACGCCTAAGGGGACCGGTGGCCGCAATTGAAAGAAATTGACACGGCACTCATCAATGGAAGGGGCGGAATCGGATCTCAGCGACCCTGAATTTGGTCCCAACCCCCTTTAAAAATGAGTTTGTTCGATGGAAGAACACCGGTACAACGGGGGATCAAGTTCACATTTGTGTTGCGAGCTCTCCCCCAAAATATGGAGCCATGGATAAAGTACAATACGCTGTACAGCTCAGCTGCAGTGCTCAGGAGGGAACTCTGGTATCCAAGAAAAGAAAAATGCTCCATGCTTAATCCTCAGAAAATTTCTTGCTGTATCTCATTCACGTAGTTTATTTAATTTAAAAGAACGACATTTCGCCGTTCTTAATCTGAGTTGTCTTGGCTTCTAAAACTTCGTTGTGAGGAAATTGCTCTTTGGATAAGTGGGAGGGATGAAATCTGTTCCCTGTGCAACTCGCCGTCAATTGAGTTAGTTCTTCACTTCCTATCTGAGTGTTCGATTTTAGGAGAGATTCGTCTATTACACCTCGGGTCACTCATTCACTCTCTCAAGAGCCCAAATAAATCTTTGAGCTGTTGAATGGTTCTGATCCCAGGGCTCTCCTACGGTATGTTCGCCACGTCTGGAACTATAGAAACCATTTAGTCCAGGAATTTAATTTTTATTTTCGTATATACCTTCCCTTCATTAAATACCATAATCACAAAAAAAATTTAATGATCTGGGCGAAAATCTCATTACTTTTCCGTGTATTTATTTCTATTATTTTTATGTTCTACAACTAATGCATGTATACCCAAAGTTTGTTACATTTTCAATTTACAACGATCTCCGACGACAGACGGATTTAATTCCATGTTGTATATACTTTTATAAATATTGTTTCACGATGTGCACAAAATTGTAAAATAAAGTATTTCTATCTAACTATTAACGATAAGTATTTACATTTTTGATATTTAAATACATTAAAATAGGATTAATATTGTGCGCATCGTAGCTGGTGGGAATTGGATACTATTTTGTGCTTTTTATGTAGGTTTCCTACCACCATGACATATTTTATCGAAAGAAAGGCCAGAGTCACAATTCACTGGCTAGGCTAGGCTCCGATAGCCTTCTCAACATAACAAGTATCGATTAATGGTTCAGAGGAGCTTTAGGAAGACAGTTTTCTGGGGATGCTGTTCATGCCACAATCCCAAAATTCAGTTTTAGAAAAATCCAATTAAAATACTCTGTAGGGTTTTTCACCCGGAGAAAGGAATCCCAGTTAATGTCAACCATATCTAGAATACAGATGGCTCCAAAACTGAAAACCAGGTTAGCCGGTATTTATAGAAATAAACAAGGACTAGAATTAGTATAAGCCTTCTTTCAAGCGGAGACTATCGGCTATGGAACACTGTGCCATGAAGGTTAAAAGGCTAGATATTGTTTACAGAGGAATAGCTATATACTTGGACAGCCAGGTGGTACTGACAACAACATCGGTGGTAAAGCCGTTTGGATTGCATTAGGACTTTCTCATGTGCCATTCTCATAGCAACATATACGGTGACAAATCGGCCAAGTAAAGTTCAATGAAAATACCTATTGGCCCTGAACCCTTCTGTGACATACCAAACTTCCAAATGGATTAATAAGTTCTACGTTCAATGGGAATGAACTCAAGGACAGGTATGGGAAAAAGTGCATGAAAGAACTAACGCCAGAACTAAATCAAGGACTAGAACAATAGTTTGACTGCTGCGTAGGCACTGCAGACTCCGGAAGAGTACGTATATTGATAGTGTCAGGTAGAAGAAGAGACAGCAGAACATGTCTTCTGTTGGTGCAAAAGCTCATGTAGGCTGAGATTCCTACTTCTGGGAAAAGGAAAGCCCCGCCTGAAAAATACACGCGGAAATCCTTGAAAAGGTTTTGGGATTTGGTAGCTTAATGAGAAGCTCTAGACTACAATGGAGCTAGGCAATAGACTAATGCTCGTCGTGGTGCGCAGGTCCTAAATAGGCCGCCTTTTTTTTAATCTTATCTGACTTAGGTAGGCCGAAACGTTTTGATGTAATCAGGTCAAAACCAGAAGCTTGCTTTAGGGGTAGATGTCTTGTGATATGGGATGTTAATTTTTGGTCTTTAGATGTTAACCAACATTTTTGGTCTTGTTTTACGGTTTTCATTGAAGTCGGGATGAGAAGTGAAAACGCTGGAGAAATAGGAGGCAAATAAGTAGATTTCTTCGTCGTTAGACGCAGCCTAAGGGTCATCACTCCGGCGAAAAGGAGAAGGAACAGATTTACAGGATTCTATGCGTTGCGGTCCGAAGAGGATTGTCCTTCGTAGTCAGTGAGCGTGTGTACTCTTGAAATCGTGGTTGTTTCGGGATCTGTAGTTTATTTCTTAGTGAGTTAGTCGGTCAAGTCATTGATGGAAAAGTGCGCTGCCACTTGGCTCTTGCGCACCGTTTCCCCCTTTTTTTTAGTTTTCTTGTTTTATGATGGTACAGTGGTGTAACATGTTTATTATGTACATCTAGTTGGTATCGTCAACTCGTGCATACCGTACATCGTTATGTCGTTTGGAGTTTTTAGTGGTATGTCAATTTTTTTTTTCAAATCTGAAACAGGGCATTTGATTAGGGTAACTTTTGGAGAATGGAAGTGTATCTAGTATCAGTAAGATTATGATCTGATGAAATGTAAGTTTAAAGATTTCATAATGGAGATGTGCCATCTGTGAGGAGATGAAGGTATCAAGGATGTCCAAAAGTTAGAAGATAGGGGATCTAGCTGAAGTTTGAAGAATGAAGGATGTTGAGAAGGGTTTTCCAGCGAAGGTTCGTCGCGCTACATCTTCTCTGCTGCACAAAATTTAAACACATATTTTTCAAAAAAATTTGATAGCGTGAAATAAATAATGTATAGACGGGAGGCATGAAGCGGGGGAGAATCAGCAGTTTAAACGTGGATTCCTCTCTTTTTGTTATACCTATGTACAAATAATAGCTTTGGGACGTTTTTTCTATCGGAAAATGTGAAGACAAAAGTTCATTTAAAACATTTTATGCTTAAGTCCTTCGTTTTTATAATTGGCCGGTTTCCCTGTGCCTTGAGAAAATTCGTTAATTTGTCCGAATTAGCGAGTCCTTTGAGCAAATCGAATCTTCTCAGATTTTTAACTCTTTTAAAAGCTTAAAAACATTACCCGTTGCCTCTCGTATCTTCTCGTCTCCTCCTTTTTACACATTCACAAACAAAAGAAAAATTGTTGAATAAGAAGTTTTTTAATGTTATTTATCTTCCTCGATGGAGGCTTCGCTCGATGAATCGCCTCGATCTTTCAAGACGCCTGTCAGGGCGGCTATCTCGCTCGAAATCCTATCCAGCTTTTCTTTCAAAATTTTCTTAGATTGTACAGCCCTTTGCAATCTCGCAAGTTCTTCAGCTTGATCGTAAGCCCGCTTTTCAGAACCGGTGGGACTTCCGCGGTTTTTAAGCACCTCCTGCGCCCTCACCATCCATTTGAAATCATCAGTTGAATCTAGGCCTGGAACAAAAGACAACAATTATTAATCCACCCTTAACAATAGCCCAAATTATAGTTTTATTGTTGACTACTTTGCTTTGTGCATATTTTGAAAAGCAAACAACCTTCTTTCCTAAGATAAATCTACTGCATTTTAACCAAATTTAGAAAAATCCTGTCATCTGAGCCAAAACTATACAACTTTACCATTTTTCAGTTTTATTATAGCCCAAATTATAGTTTTATTGTTGACTACTTTGCCTTGTACGTATTTTAAAAAGGAAACAACCTTCTTTCCCTAGATATATCTAAACTTTTCAACCAAATTTTAAAAAATCCTGTCATCTGACGCAAAAATATACAAGCTTACCTTTTTTTCTTTTTTTTCAGTTATATTATAGCCCAAATTATAGTTTTATTGTTGACTACTTTGCCTTATACGTATTTCAAATAGCAAACAACCTTCTTTCCCAAGATATATCCATTTTGATTTACATCCAAGATATAACACATTTTAGAAAAAGCCTGTCAACTGACCAAAACACGCACGTGCTTACCAATGTACAGTTTTGTTATAATCCATATTATTGATTTATTACAGACTACTTTGCATTGTACATATTTTTGAAAGCAGACATTCTGATTTTCCAACATTTCCAACCTAATTTTGAAAACGCTTCACAGTTATACATAATATTTTGACCGAAACATGTACAAGCATGATGAACGTAAGGAGAAGTATTTCTCGCATTATTAACATGGGTCTGCGTTTTTTTAACAGTATTGTCTTGCTTTTAACTCTGCACTATGTGAATAAAAAGGTCACGTGTGATTAAATAACGCACAGACACAAAACTGAAGATGGCTAGATGTCGAAACGCGTCTGACGGACGGAAACAGATATAAACACATAAACGGCCAAACTTCAATAAAGCAAGGATCGTTATAAAAATTCCTAATTGTTTTGTTGAGTTTGTTCTAAGAGTTATTATTTTTACCGTTTTTTTCCTGATTTCATGATCTCGTGTCGAGGCATTATTCCTCCTGTTCTTAATGTACGCTAGTGTGTTGGCGCGGAGCTTTTGTTTCAGGCTCGACTTGGTCGTTTTGGAATTTTCCTTGGAGGGCACAGACGTTTCTAGAGGTCAACAACAAGAATGAGTTAAAACATCCCCATCCCACGATCCGAGGGGCATTTTTTCCACGAGGATTCACAAACGGCTCATTGTTTTAGAAATTTGTTTGAAACGGTTCGGGAAATATGAAAATTTTCTGTCGTACTAGAGCCTATGTCATGTTCGCATTTTGTTGGTTTGGATATAATAATCTACGATCATGAAATAAGGAAAGCATAATCTTATCTGCTGTGTGTGAATCCTCGAAGAACCCTCAAATAAAAATAACATCCTTTAACATTCGAATTTGAAGCATCAAATAGTACTATTTACATAATGAATTAAAAGATAATGAAATCCATTTGTTCAAATTGAACATAATATACTAAAATTGTAGATCCTGTTGTACAGGACGAAGCAACGAAAGGATATCACCCTCAATTTGAGGGGAGGATTCATTATCAATCCAGCAACTGAATCTGCTCAAAGACCAACTCTGAATCAGATTGACGAGTTATTTAAAAAAAATAACAGCTGATAAAAAATTAAATTGAGCAGTTACTGAATTGAGACGTTTGTTTGATAAATCTTAAGCATTGATCGAAGCTTTTTTTATTCTTACCTTCGAGCTTCTTTTCCCGAGTGGGTTTCTTCATGTGTAAGTATCTGTTTAGTGGTTCTGAAGAGTGTTGGACATGTGAATGTTTCGGTTTGGCGGTGGACTGTTTCGGCTGCTCGGAAAGCTTCCTCCGGATCTCCTCCATGCGAACCTGGGCGGCCCGGTTCGTTCTGTAGCCGCACGTCGTCGATTCTGTACTGTTCATTTTTGGTTTCTTGATCTTTTATAACAACAACGATATTATTTATGAGAATACAGTGAGGAGAGGGAATGGTTAAACTCGGATTACCAGGGATGTGTGAAAACCACCAAAGACTCAGACAAACACGAAAAACGGGGTTTTCTACGAAAAACCAGCTAAACAGTTTAACAAAAATGAACAGAAAATTTAGTCATCTCTAAAACAAAAGCCCTTACGCCTGATTATTTATAAAAATGAAAAACAATGTCCATCACTCATAGTTGAATTTTGAGCACGTCTTGGTCGCCTTGACTACCGATTTTTTGAATGCTGATCATTAACACACATGGTGGGATCAAGCACGTGTTTTTATAATTTTGAAAAATAATCCTCAAGAAATAAAGGTTTGAAATAAAAATGCGAGTTTTTTTTCACTTTTAGATCAAGAAAGACAGATATTCTGGAAAAGCTGTAATAATAAGAGTAAAAAGCAAAAATTTTGGATTGTTGGTATTAAGTAACGCAGTGCAATAGAATTTTAGAAAAATATTTCTAAAAACTGTCCTGGAATATCTTTCCAAATGATCTCTACTCTTACTTTCATCTTCATCTCCGCTGAACGACTTACTTTCCTGCCCTTATCTATCGATATCGTCGTTATTATCTGGCAATATCCTGGAGAATTTCTTTAAATGCCTTCATCCAATACTAGTTTATCAGTTTGGTCTTCGGACACGATACTACGCGATACACCAGTGACAAGGGGTTGGATGTCATCATGACCTCTCTTAAATTAAAACTTGTTCTTGGGTGTAGTGCAGGCTTTTCATTTGTCATTTATGCTCAAGAGAATCCTACTGTGGCACAAATCTTCTACTTTGGCCCGGGATATCTTCCTTAAAAAGTTGAGCAATTTTATACTTGGAAAGGTCTTAATTGAATAATTGCTCTAGTTTAAGGAGTTGCACCCCTTGCTTAGTCGATTTTCATGTGTTGTCACGTTGTCAGGCTGGGTCATGGGTCTTGAAGGCTGTGAAAACCTGGAATCCCTCTTCTGAAGATGAACTCTTCAGAGGAGACAACCTCCGAACATTTCACACCAAAGACACAGTCAAACAGTGAGAGTCAGTCAGTTGAGGTGAAGACCCTGAAACAGTGACAGTCAGAGGCAGAGTTGAGATGGAGACTTTTACTAACTGCCACCTTCACACCTATCCGACAGACATTTCCAGGCTTGTGAGGCACTCTCATCTATTTTCCCAGTTAATGCCATTGTCCTCCAAGAAAATATCTTAAGCCTTTGCCACGTGATGGGATGACGGTCTTACTTTTCCTTTAAAACTACTACAGACTATGTCATGTTATCCGACTGATTCCAACTCTCCATCCCAACTTTGACTGTCACTGATGCATGATCTTCATCTCAACTGACTCACTCTCATGCTCTGACTGTTTCCAATACAGGATCTTATACCCTGGCTCAGCCAGAAGCGGCCTCGGGTTACAAACCTTGGATGGTGAAACCTCGGACGGCATGGTTCCTTGTTCTTGCAAGCTGTATGACCTCGCCTCTAGAGCCTTGAATGAAACAACTGTTTATGAAGCCTTGATAGATGGTGTAGACCCGGATCTATCTGGCTAGACCTTGGGTGTGGTGTGACACTACCTTCCACTTACCACCTACCATGCAATCACACCTATCCGACAGACATTTACAGACTTGTGAGGCACTCTCGTTTATTTTCCTAATTAAAGCCGTTGTCCACCAAGAAAATATGTTAAGTTTTTGTCATGTGGTGGGACAACATTCTTACTGTTCCTTTAAAATGTCGTAGGTGATATAGAGTGATCCTGTCCTCCTCATCTTAATCCTGACATATCTCGCAGGAACCTTCAAAAAATATATTTCCATGTTAGAAATTCAATACAAGAAATGGAAATAATAAGTCTAAAAGTAAATTTAAACCTGAATTACTTAGCCTCCTTTCTACTTCAATAAAATCCTCATACCTTACTAAAATACTGAGATTTTTCACGAAATGTGAAAGGCTTGCAAATAGGTTTTTATTGTGACCCCCTAATAAAAGCCCTAGATCATCTTTAAACTGGATCATTGGTTCACTTAAACAATTTAAACATTAGATACTAAACAAAATAAAAAGTAAAAGCAGAGTTAAACATACTGCTAGAGCATAAACAATACATTCTATTTATAACAACAATATAATTCAAATTAATTAAATGGACTTTTTCACAGACCTTTTATAGGAACGATGCCACAACAGTAATGTACTCAAAATCTGACATTCTGTAACTAGTAAGATTTGTTATATTCTTAACAAGCTGTTTTGTTTTTCTGCTTAAAGTGAAAGTGGAAATGAAGCAAGCTCAACTATTCACAGTTGATTGTTCAAATGCCCACAAAGGTTTGTTCTGCGGTGTGGTATTTTTGGTCATAACGATAATCTGCCTGATCATTCATTATGTGTTTTCTGAACACAATGAATATAAAAGTGCTGCAGTGGGTGTAATCAACACTTGCGAAATGGTAAATAAAAAAGTGTACAATAAAATTTCAGTCTTTTCTTTTAAAGCTGTTGTTTAGATTTTATTTGTAGTGTCGTTCCTGGCGGTGTTTTTTGCTGCTCTGCGTCTCAGGAGTGCTATGATCGTTCACAAGCGCCCTGCCATGTGTCTGGACACATGGCTCCTCCTCGTAGGACAGATCGGTGTCAGCCTGTACGGGATGTTCAGGGTGGTCAAGCTTTTAATGAGCGATGCTTGGATCTGGAACGAAATCGCACGCCTTGTCCAGTCATCGAGCCAGACGCTGTTTGTTGTTCACGCTTGGCGACTACGGTCCAAGAGTGTCCAGAGGCCAGCCAGACAGCTAATCACGTTCCTGCTTATGACCAACATGGCCTTATGGTTGGTCAACACCTTTGTGAGGAACAGGATTAGCACAGATGATCAAATTTTCCAACTGCTCGTCCCTGCCATTTGGACAACTATTGGCAAACTCGTCATGCCATTGGTGATTTTCTACAGATTCCATTCGACAATCTGCTTTTTTGAAATATGGAAGAACACCTACAAACCGACTAAGCCTTTCCTTGTTCGCCATTATCAGTTATAATTATTTTAAACGTAAATAAGAGCATATTCATTTTGATTTTATTATATTTTTCTTGATTCTCTTTCGCCATTTTTGACAGATTTTATATACTTCAATGCATCTTTTTTTAATGTTGGCAATGCAATAATGCACAAGAAAAAAGAAAAAGAACAAACTGTATGTAAAAAATAGATTGTTATATTGTGATATTTAGTTAATTACAGTAGAAAAAATGAGAAATAGAATTATGTATATATATATACATAGAAATTATATTCAAAATATGTATTGTATTTTAAGAAATTACACTTTTTTACCGTCAATTTGGATTTATTATTGTTCACCTCCTTCCTTATCGGAAGTTCCACAGTTTGGTTGTCTAATATTACAAGTGTGATTTTTTCTTTTAAATCTATTTATGATTTGACTGTCATGCTAAAGACAATTAACCATCAAAAAACGACAATCATGTGAATTTTGTTCTTGAAAATCAAGTACCCCATCAGCACTCAAAGTGTATAGAGAGCAGATATGACTCCATTGTTGGTACACTCTATTAAAAAATAAAATAAAAAATAGCATAAGTGGTGGTATGCTAATAGTCAAGTGTTCTAAATTTGTGTTTAAAGATAAGTCTGGGGTACCTTTGGCTGCAATGGTTTAGGTGTTGACATGGCGCTCAGCACAAAAGGTAAAGGTCCTGGGTTCGAATCCAGCAGCCCTGCATTCAAACCCAGCATACAAATAAGCTTTTTTTTTTTTAAACACCGGCACTCCAAGGGTTCATATAACGTCATAGTTGAAATGCCCTTGTAAAGAAAAATAAATAAATTTAAAAAAAAGTTTAAAGCATAAAAAAAGATAACTGTTTGTACTTATTCATAAATGGGATATGTACCAGAAAGTTAATATATAATTAAAAACACTAAAAAACCTAATTACTATGACAATTGCATTGAATTTGATTAAATGTAAGCACAATAAAAACAGGACCATGCATAAAAATTTGTACTAAAGGTCAACACCTTAAAATTGTAATCCTGAAAAGTTGGATATCCAGTTTTGCCCCGGGGTGCAGTTCAACTTTCATCAACAAGCATAATCGACATTTTAGACTATCTGACAGGTAGGCTGCTATGATCATATAGATTCCATATGTGCATCGAGAATGGATCCGGCCCAGAGGACCGATTTATATCCATGCCCAACACTATTGATGGTAATCCGTAACTCTTTGAATTCAAGAGGTTTTCAAGAATCCACTAATCGTAATTTACACCAGATTGTAATCTATCAACACTTCAATACTAGTGAAGAACGGGAAATTCCTAAGCTATTATATGATAATAAACACTAAAAATTCTTGTAAGATTGAGCCAAGAGCTTTTCTTCAACAATTATTAGCTTTCTGAATCTAGCTTTTATTCACTACATTAGAATATCAACCTGAAATTACCAGCCTCAAAATGTGGTAAAATAAAGTAAACACCAGCAATAAAAATTATTTCTCAAGACAATTTTGTCAATACAAAAAAAATTAAAGGTTTCAAAATTATAAAAAAACACCAAACCAAAGCCTGTAAGAAGTTAAATCTCTATTATAATTTTTTTTAGTTAGACCATTAGTAATTTTAATAACCAGTGAGAATGTCTGTGATGATCAGAAATTAAATCACAGATTCATCTGCTTGCATGTCTCAATTTACTAGGTTTAAACTGATGATGTCGGTGGCCGCAACGGTTTAGTAACGCTCATCACTGTAAGGTAAAGGTCCCGGGTTCGAATCCAGTGGCCCTGCATTCGAACCTGACATACTTACAAAAAAAAAACTGATGATGTCAGAAAAGATTTTTTTCCAGATTTTATAAAAATTGTTTAAGATAAATAAAATTAGAGAGCATTTCAATTAATTTCATAATGGATCCAAATCAGGACAATTTATATTGAACTTGAAACTCACTAATTCTGTTAAACAAAACAAACAACACAAAGCTAATTAGAACCTCGGTGAAAACGCAGATGTCAGTTTTGCCCAATGTCTCATGGTGAAATGTGGAAAAATGACGATTCCCAGCCTCCATCAAGCAGGTAAGCAATAAAACAAAATTGTTTGCATCATTTCCAAACTTCCTAACGTATTTTTTCTAGAGGATCTATTGTCTCATTTGGAAATTCCGAACTAGCAACCATAAATGAAAAGGAACAAAAGTCAGACAACCAGGTTAATTTTCAATTTTTAACATTGAAATTTAAAAGTAAATTTATTCTCGATTTTTAGGTCTCACTTGTAGGAGAAATTGAAACAATTGAGTCGCCTGCCATAACTCGCATAAAGGGATCAAGATTTCCGTACGGATAATGAACTTTCCCTATTTTAAAGATTCAGCTATTTCAAGCATAATTATTCCAGATCAAACAACTCCTTGTCTATGATGTGTAAAAATGCTCGTAGAGGGAGGTCAGCCTCAATGCCGTTTATACAAAAAGCTCTTCCTGATCTCAACAGTCAAACTACTAAAATATTCCTGTTAGACTTAAAAATAACAAAGAAAATTATTGTACTCTATTTGGCATTATTTTAGGGAGACAATGTCAATTGCTGTATCTGGCCTGTATTGCAAGCTGCTTGTCGTTCTTGGAATCTGCTTTCCCGTTGCAGAAGTACTTTCAGATCAAATACCGCAGTCTAATTATGAGGCAATTTTTGAACCAAAAATAAAAATCATATTTCTTTTGTAAATTCTTGATACATTTTTCCAGGTGTTTTACTTGTACCTTTATTCTGTGAGTCTACTTTATCTTGTTTTTGTTTATGCGACACTGTTAAAGCAAAGAGCTGTGGATACAGTTTTGCATAATTCCAAAGATGACACAATTCCAGTGGCTTCGCAGACTCAGAATTCACCGGCTGGGCGCTATGGCAGTTTCTATTTGAGGATGGGTGCCATTGGTAAGATGGCAACCGCAAACGCCGAACAATTTTGAACCATTTCAATTTCCAGCATTCGGCATTGGAAGTATGATTCACTGTGGCTTGGAGTTCGGAAGGTATTTTGAACTGGAGGATCACCCCGATTGCAGAAGTGTGCTGATGGTCTTGACGCCTTCGATCAAAATGACTTTTATAATAATCCAACTTCAGTTTATATTCATGAGCAACAAGCACAAGGCGCTCAGCAGCTACAAAAACATTTCCAAGTTTGGCCTAATGCACATGATTGCAACAAATCTGTCCGTATGGTCAAGTGTGGTTGTGCAAGAGACAAAACGAGAAATTGTAACTCATTATGAAAAAAATTCAACAAGTACCAAAACAATAAACTATGTTTTAAAATATAAAATTTATTAATGATTTTTTTATTTATTTTAGACATTCTGGAAAGTTATATAGATGATTCAGATAACTCTTCATTTAACAAGTAAGAAATCTTCATAATAATGAAAAATTTGAAGTATGATCATCTCTGATCATCTTGGTCAGGCTATTCTAACTGGTTTTACCTATTAAATAAATTTTAGTCATTCTTCTTTTCTTTCAACTAATTTATTTCTATCAAATTCGGGTTTTTTGTGTAGCTTGTTTTTGTCATTATTCTAGTTGAATTATTTTTGTCAGGTTTTGTGATGTCATATTTCATTAGTTTAGTTATAAGTTTTCTTTTTAAGTCTTCTAACCCAGATTCAACACAAGCAATCTTAAATATCCAAGAACACCTTGGGTATCACAAAGACCTGTGCAAAAAGTCAAGGGAAAAGCAGAATGAGGAAAAATGTCTTGTTGAAAAAATAGTCTTGACGTCCAGGGACTACATTGCTGAAAGGTCAGGCCATCTGATTCATATTTGCCATGTTAGCGGTTCTGGGTTCGAATCACAGCAAAGCCCCTGGTTTTTTAAATAAAAATGGTATGAAAAATGTTGTAAACTGTAAATTGTAAACCTCCTCGCCCTAGTCTCACATTTAGTACCAGCATTGGCTGGTTCTTTTTAACCTGTGTCCTCCTGGTCAGGAGTGTAATATGTCAATGTTATGACTAGCCCTCCGTCAGACGCACCTCTGAATGAAACAAAACCAGGCGCACCCGGCCTGAGAGGCCACCTACCTGTTTTACCCTCCCCCTTCCCCTCTAATCAATTTAATCCAAAACACCATTAAGGCAGCCTTTGCTTGGATTTACAGAAATCAAATACACCAAATCGGATGGAAACAAACGAGTTTATTGAATCTAATAAAGCTTAAACTAAAACAACCAAAATTGCGAATTTTGTACAAGTTTTCAAAAATTAATCAAACCAAGTATCATAATATTAAAAAATACTGGAAAAAATGTAGTATACAGTCTGATGTGGCGCAACCATTCATTGCCGCTGTAGCGGGCAGAAACCTATGCTGAATCTTCGAAATCTGCAGCTGAATAACAGGCTTGGCACAGTGGATTTACGTGGCTAAGGCAGACAATTTTTACATTCGTAATTTGTCATCCTTCTAAATCCTGTTTCAGCCATGCACATGCCACATTTGCGTCTTTTTGGGGGTAAGGTGGGCGTATTTTCAGGTTTTTCTTGTGGTAAAAACCTTTTCAAGCGGGATTGTAGGTGAGTCGGCATTCCACTTGTATTTAGACTTCGTCGTGCTAGTTGTCCAATCGTAAGTTGATGTGACAAAGTTTTGAGGAAGATTCTCCTTTTTAGAGGTTCCAGTTTATTAGCAATCGAAATTACTTGAGAATTTATGCCGGCTACGTTCAGACAGGCAAAGAAGATGACCATTGGCCAGCGTCTTGTGTTCCGGCTCACACTGAACGTACACATTTGATCAGCAGTGTCAACTCCACCTTTGGTGGTATTGTAAAACGTAATCACTTCTGGCTTTTGCTGCTCTCCGGTATTTTCCTCAACCAGCTCTGGATCATCAGAAGCATCATCCTCGAGGAGTTTTCTAATTTCGGCAACATCATTAGGGTTGGAAAAATCATACATTTTTTTGTCCATTTCAGCAGGAAATCTAGAATAAAAGTCAGGAAAACTGAATTGAAAAGTAAAATGAACGATTACAACAAAAATATCGTGAAACGACTTATCTTTTAATTTATGACGCAGTCGGCTCGACAATCCAGGATGGGTCTAGGCTAGCAGAATGAAGGTTGATGACAGAATGAATTAGGGATTCCTATGCACCACCACTAAATAGGAAATTACTAGGAGGGCCGCCAGGTAAAAGAATGGCAGGCAAAAAGGTGTTTAGCTTCGTTCAACGGAGGGCTAGTCATACATGCACAAATTTTTAATTTGTATTTTGATACAGATTTAAGCTGTAAATAAATAATTTATTTAAAAAAAAGTTTATCATTCAAATGTTTGGTTTATGTTGATGAGCTGTCTTTTCCACTATGTATTCTCTTTGAAAATAATCTCCTTGTTCTCTTTATTGGCCTGT
This sequence comes from Cimex lectularius, assembly GCF_000648675.2. Taxonomy (NCBI): domain Eukaryota; kingdom Metazoa; phylum Arthropoda; class Insecta; order Hemiptera; family Cimicidae; genus Cimex; species Cimex lectularius. The sequence continues at coordinate 2,793,604 of NW_019392993.1, forward strand.
TATCTACATTTACTGTTGCTTAAGCAAGATTTCCTTTAAAAAAAAATTTATTTGAATTATTTTTTGTAGTAGTGTTGCATAAAAACTGGGAAAGATAAAGGGCATACCAACCACTGAAGATTTCACAGTATAATGCATCTAACACACAAAATGAGTGAGAATAGACTGACCTTGTGATCTCGGGTGATCCAGCAACAATTTCAACTTCACCACAATATTTCATAAATTTGCTGACAATCTGTCATTATTGACTTTATTTAGCATTAAAACTTCTTTAATTTTCCAAATAATAACATAGTAGAAAATATTATTTTGAATTGTTTGTCTTATAATATAATAAATAATTTCAAGTATTTGCACAAAATCCTACATAATGGGTTCGCTAGTGACAAACGCTGCTCCGTTTCTATTTCCCTGCACGATTGAATATTCTCTGATTTGCTCGGTAATTCTGTATGCCCTTTGGAAAAGCATCTGCCATAATCGAGAACGGGTTCCTCAAACTGGCGCCTATGCCAACAAGGTCAGAAACAAATCTAATTTTTCTATTTCAAAATTTGATAATAAAATTACTCTTTTTATAGATATCGAAGCCTGTTGTAGGGATGACCACTCAGCACTTCACAGTCGACTTTGCAAATGCACACAAGGGACTTTTTGGAGGCATTATTATTCTTGTTTTTACAATCATCAGTCTTATAATGTTCTATACTCTCATTCAACATGAAGAGTTTTTCAGCACTGCTGTATTTCAGGTGTGGAATCATAGCAAAGATTCACATTAATTTTCTTTTCTTGGTTAAATCTTAATTTTAATATTTATATCTAGGTCAATCTTTGTGAACTAGTTCTCTATGCTTTGGGAATTTTGGCTTCCATACTTGCAATGTACAGGATAAGGCAGTTAAAGTAAGTGTACTCAAATTATATTAATGCCAGCGTAATAATGTCTTTCTCTTAGGTATGAAAGAAAAAGGTTACAAGAATTGGACACAATGTTACTAGTGACAGCACAAACAGGTCTTTATGTTTACTTTTCTTTTTCTCTAATTGTTGGATATTTCACCAAAGAGATATTTTCAACGCCGAATCTGTTTATCACCTCCATTTTTGGTATCGCTCAATCAACCTTACAGACGCTTTTTATTATTGATGCTTGGTGGAGACGGTGTGCGACTGCCTCAGTAATTTACATTGATTTTATTGAACTTATGGCTTTTGTAGAAACAATTATCATATTTAACTATTAATTTTTTCACTTTTGAAACAGTCTGTTAAAGAAAAGCCAGGCAGACAGTTAGTGACATTCCTGCTCCTATCGAACATTGCAATGTGGGCAATCAACCATTTGGAGAATTCCAGAGCCGATTTCCATCCAACTGAAAGAAAGTAAGTCACAAAATTCTAACATAATGTTTTCTAATAATAACATTATTTTATTAGATTCTATGAAGTATGTGCATGGACTATTATCACTCAACTATCGATGCCACTTGCTGTGTTCTATAGGTACTTTAATTTAATTTCTCACACATCTAATTGTTTAAAAGTTGTCAACATCTTAAAATAACTATATATTACAGATTCCACTCAACTGTCTGCCTTTGTGAAATATGGAAATGTACTTACAAGATGCGTCTACAATGATGAACTTCTCTAGTTAATTACCTCGAAAACATTAACTGGACATTTTTATATTACGTATATATTTATATTATCTAGTTTTAAGGTTGGCAAATTTCATTGGTCATCACCAGCCATTTTCTTCTTTGCCATTATTTTTTTTTTCCTTCTCGCATTTTATTCTTTCTAATTAATCTTTAATATTTCTGATATTAAAGTCGTTGTATTCACATCAATTCATATATGGGTGTTAAGGTAACCATCTCTTGTTTCTCTTTCATGCCGGCTTTTCTTTTTCTTAGGTCCTTGTCAGGAGAAAAATAAACATAAAATAACCACACAAAGTTTACGCATAAAATACAAATATATACATTGAAAAACAAGTTAGTCTGTTTAGCATTCATACTGCCCCAGTGTATACAATATTCTTTGGGGTGATTGAGGAAGAAGTCCCTTCATTCACGCTAATAAATGAAATCACATTCCAGATTTCATTAATACTGATTCCTTTATGTAATTTGGGAAGGAGTCCCTCCATTCACACTAATAAATTATTAAATTCACTAATTTCGTGGTTTGCTTGACCAATTAATATATTACAATAATTAAGGTTTTTAGTTGAGATAAAAAAGTCAATGGCACGAGCGGGATTCGAACCCACGATCTTCGGCTAGATACGCCGCTGTTCTACCACTTGAGCTATCGTGACCTCGATCCACTCGGACACCAACTTCCCATCTCAACCCCACCTTTTGAGTTTTCCCTCCTGTTTGCTATTTTCTATTTTTCAAATGTCGTGTAATCGGATTGGATTCTCGGCAACAAATGAAATGGCCATGGAGAGCTTTAATGAAGTATACTTCATTTTAATTCAATAAATTCACTACTTTCGTGGTCTGCTTGACCAATTAATATGTTACAATTGATTAAGGTTTTTAGTTGAGATAAAAGGCCACTTTATTTTTGCTAATAAATACATTCATTCCAATAAATAACATATAGATACAAAAATGTATGTACTGTTGTAAATATTTATGGCCCTGAGGTATCGGATCAGCAATTAGTGCACGCTGTTGTGTTTCAAAGTCGTCATAGGTCGTTGGAATGTCAAAGTCCTTTCTTTGCACACTTAATTCTCTAAAATTCTTTATTATTTGTTCTAAAGTGTGATCCTAGTGTGCCCTATGCACAACTTGGTAATTCCTCCTCTGCATGCCAGGAAACAATGTCTTTTTTAATTTTAAACAATTTTATGTGTTTCTTCTTTCCAGTGGATTATCTGTTCATTTTTTATTGCAATGGCAATTGATCTTTTTATATCCATTAGACGTATAACGTGGGTGGGTATTATAATATGCTGGTTTTGTATAATACAATTTAATAAAAATATAAGTAATTACTATTTATAACAAAACATTGTACATCTATAATTATTAATTACTACATTTCAGTACATCTTATGAATATTAAATTCACGTTTGTAAAAACTTCTTAATGATGGTATAAAATATATATTATGCAGGGTGGGCGACCAAGACCCGAGGGGTTAAATGCCTGGGTAGACTCGTACCCCATCCCTAAAAGGTCCAGAACTTGGTCGGCTCACGTGTCCTGCATAAACCTCTTGGACCTGTCACAAACCCCAAGATTTTGGACCATTTTAGACTTGAGGAGCGATTTGGCAATGTCTTCTCCTTCAAAAGTTTCAAATCTATGCCTGGCATACCTATCACATTCTTTGAGATAGTGCCTTGGTCTGGTAAAATACCCATTATGAAGAGGTGTCTTCTCAGTGGGCAGTGGCCCATCAGAATACCTATCAGCCTCCTAATTCCCTTTCTTGAGTTAGAGAATAGCCATTCGATTCTTTTGGTTTGATTTCCTTCACGAACTCCTTCGATTGCCTATGTCCGAGGGACAGATTCCATTCTTTAAGGAATTGTTTCATGCCCCAGCAATTAATAATCTCTTTCGCTGTGCTTATAGAGTGAGGTAATACCGGTTGTTGCTCGACAAATGCAGTATTTGAGCCTTCTTTGGCCAGGCTATCCACCTCGTCATTGCCATAGTGTTCCTTATGAGCTGGTATCCATATGATGGTTACCCTATTCTCGTGCCTGGTAGTAATCCTATTAATAAGTTCAACAGTTTCCTCCACCAGCCAAGATGTTGATAAATCTTTTTGTAATGACTTAAGACTGGCCTGACTGTCGGAAAAAAATTCTGTCTTTTCCCTTGATCTTGTTATCCATAAGTGCTCTGCAGCAAACATTAATGGCCCATATTTTCGCCTGAAAAATGGAGGTGTTATTACCAAGAGGGGAGGAAATGCTGATCCCTAATTTAGGTATATGTATTCCAGCACCGCTTCCCTTGCCTTTAATGAGTGAGCCATCGGTAAAACAGTCTACGCTACGATGGTCATCATCCGCACTGTATTTATATTCACAAGGAGTAACTACCTGGAAGTACTTTTTCCCTGAAGGGGTTTTAACCTTTTTATCGCTAATGTTAATAGTTGGCTGTTGACCTTACACAATAATTGTAGAATTTTCGAGTGACCTATGTTGTTTCCCTTATGGTTCCAATAATGATGGTATAAAGTATGTAAACTATATAAAGTATTATATAATGAAAATTAAACAATTATTATTTACAATAAAAAATTACTGATTTATATCAGCTCCAATCTGCAAACATATGTATATACATATATCACATCTCACAATCCACCTACAATTCGAGCTTTCGTGATTTACAATAAATTACTGCAGGCTTTGAGAATCACTCCTGGGAGTTCGTAGTCTAGAGCCAGACGTCAATCTTATCTATCCAGCCACTGAGTTTGGGCTCCAGGGGCTACAACAGCTAGGTTATTTCAGTCTCATTGCAGTTCCTAAAATTCAGTCAGTTCCTAAAACCAAACCAATTCACTCTCTCACTCACTCTTAAATGCATTCTTTCTTATGCATTCACTCAGTTAGGGTGGTGAAGTACTTAGTATTCCATCACCCTTTACACCCATTATATAACTACCCTATTTGAGGGTCAATGGGATATTCAATATTCCACAATCAGCCCTCTTACACTATTCACACCATTAAATACATTCACTTTCAACACACACTAGGAACACAAACTATCAGTACTATAGAAAACAACCTTGTTTCCTCCAAAAATTGGTACAGGGGACACAGATACTCGCTGCCATGCTCAAGCATGATTTTCTTGTTGGATGGCATTCCTACATGCTCTCTATATGGGGTAGAAATTGCATCCTTCAACTTGGTAAGACACATCGAGCAACCCCTTTTTCTACATGTCAGACATACACTTAGGATTTGGCCCAAAAGTAAGCATACTTAAATGGGTGAGTATGACCCCTCTTCTACAAATCAAATCCTCCAAACCACCTATTCAAAGCGCTCTTGATATGTGAGAGCCTCCCTGCCGATCCGGTCCACCAATACTGCCACTTTCTTTTAATGATGTTTGTTATTGCATTTTTAGCATCAGAGGGCCGAGTCACGGTGGTTAAATCTGAAGGTTGGGACGTCCCTTGTCTGCCTTTTCATTACTATCTACACCAATGTGTCCATGTACCAAGACAACCACAGTTTTACTGAGACTCTTCAGTTCGTGGTATCTCTCCAACGGAGTGAATTTTGAAAGAAGTTACTATTTAAAATATAATTTAAAAAACTATGTCATCTATCGTTAATACCATAACCTTGTTTATTTACAATAATTCATACATTCATAATTAATATCCTTGCAGAAAATTCATTCTGTGATCAAACAGGTGAACTAAAATGTTCAGAAATGACGAAATTTCAGATATGTCCCCCTGCAGGCAAATTAAGAACAATGAAATAATAAAAAAGACAAGAAAGAATGTATGATGAACGACAGAGACGTATCAAAGAATTTGGAAAAAGCCCATGCACAGAGAACGGCCTAATTTTCATAAAAAAGTAACAATTTGTCAATGTAATTTTGAAAAATATAAATAAGGTTTAATAAGAAAATATAAAAAGGAAAAATATAAAGTAAAAAAATGTAAATACTATTTAAACCATAACACAGTCAATATTATTAAAATTTACTTAATTTAAATAGTGTATAAAGGTAAATGTGTGATTTTAAATTATTCTGCCTACTAAAAATATTCATACATATTCTTAAATCAGGACATTTTATTTGTATTTTTATATCAACTATTTCTTAATTTGCCCAGGTTTTCTATCAGTTTCTATTTATAATATAGGTTTCACATTTTTAAACTGGACACGCGTTCTAGTTTATTTTTATTTAGTGTTGTGGTAGTAGCTGATCTGTTGTTGCCTATTTCAAAAACAGCTTAGCTAACATCAGCTCAATTAAAAAAAGAAAAAAGTGCCAAACTCATCTTTAAATTTAAAACGAATCGGAAAATAAAATAACATGCGATTATTTGTATTTATTTTGTTTTGTGCGATTGTCGAAACATTTGGAAAAAACAATTTCACTGAAGAGTTTCCGGTGTACAATATAACTGCAATGCATGAAGAGCTTGTCGAGACCAAGTGCCATGTCGTGACCGAATCGCTTGTCGCCACGGCGACCGCAACCGTTTCCGCAGCTTTCGACACCCTGTGCCGTACAGGTTTGTGATTTTGAACTGAATACTTTTGTCTCACATTGAACGCTCGATTGTGTTGCAGATAGAATGATGAATGAGATGAGGAAAATAGAGAGAATACTGACCAAAGAGCTTTTCCTCCTTCGAGGGCTTGTCACCTCTGTCCATTCTAAACTATTTACAGTTGAACATCTTCTGGCAAAAAATATTAACTCAATGTGAATAACTTATCTAACTTTAATAAATAACTACAAACTGTTTTCAATCTCTTTTTTAATCAGTGTCTTTTATTTATTTTTTATTGTTAATTTGTCAACATTTCATCTATGATATTATTTAATAAAAAAACTACAACCACTAATGTTGTTTCAATGATTTCAGTCAGTACAACTTTCCTTTATTTTAGATTAATAAAAGAGAAAAAATGTTATTCTATAGTTTCATAAATGGCATATTATATATTTTTCTAAATAATTTAAAATATTGGATATTTACAAGAAAATAATGAAAAATATTAGTAATTTTGTAATATTTAAGCAGTTTGTTAAAATAATTGTTATAAATACTTGTTTTTATTTATTGGAAATCAATAACATCTTTAAAAAAAAAAAGCCTTCGCAAAAGTGAAATGTTACTTTTTTCTTTAGATATTTTAGCATGCTGGAATATTCTTTAACTGTATTTGCTCATTTTCTATATTATTTATTATTTTGGAGTAGTAAATTCTATAAAATGTCATTAAAACCCATAATATATTTTAAAATATTGGGTATTAAAAAAAAAAAAATACACTAGTAATGTTAAGGTAAAAAAAAGTTGACCTATGCCTACCTTGCACTAATATTGGTCTATTTTGCAATCTGCATTATTGTCTAAAGCTTTTCTTTAAATTTAAATTTAAGTCATTAAGTTTTTTAGCCAACCCTTTAGATCTCAAAATTTTATTAAGGACTCCCTGTGTATCTTCAGGCTTTATTTTCCTCACCGAAGAGTAGGAATCTCAGCCTACATAGGCCTTCCACCACATAGGACATGCTCCACCGTTTCTTCTTCGTATTAGCAATATCTGAATTAGTATCCACTGCTCGAAACCTAATAATATGCGTATGGAAATTAAATTGTTCAGTCAGTAGACAAACTACCATTTTAGTCCTAGCACATTGCGATGGTTCTTTTATGAACTGTTTTAATACCTCTGGGACTTATTCCTAACCCATTGTTCATGGATCTAGATTTTTAGTAATTTGGTATGTTGTAAAAGGGTTCAGGGTAGATAGCTCCCTGATCAAACTTTTCTTGGCCAATTTGCCAGCCTCTTCATTGCTCCACTTCCATGTATGCCCTTGTAAAAAACAAATTGAAATGAACGTGAAGGAGGCGGTGGACTTTGGAACTCGTGGGAGACAAGAGTGCAGAAAGGCTGAAAGGCGAAGGACAGGATTCATTCCATTGGGAGACTGCGAACAAACCACCTTGAACTTGGCTGCTTCAACTCTGCTTGTGAAGAATCATCTTATCAGAAAACAGCATTCATCGTGTGAGTTTTTTCCTATTCCATATTTCCTTAATTTTATTCCTTGGGGATTGCGCATACATAAATATTAATTCATTTATTTTTAACAATAGTTTAAATATTTCTTAATTATATTTTAAGTTTTTTTATATTGTTTCAAGAAGGAATGATTTTATTTTTTTGTAAAAATTTAAGTTTGAAGATAACAATTTAAAAGAAAGTAAATATAATTTAAAAAAAAAAATAATTAGATCGAATAAATTCTGTATCCCTTACAGTGTCTCTTATTTGTAATTTTTCCTTTTATTAAAATAATAATAACAGTAAAAAAATTATAATTATTATTGTTATTGTTAAAAAAAAAAACTTTCATAAAAAATACCCTAAAGGTCTAACACCCTGATACATAAACAAGAGTAATGTTGTAATATTTTATTTTAATATTTAACCATATTATTTAATAAAATCATAAACTAATCATAAAAAAAATTTTGACATTTTCTTTTGATCTCATTTACATATATATAAGTTACGCCTGCACAAAACCCTTAGTTCAGCGACATATGATGTTGCGTCTGTACAGATTCGAAGAATGTTTGTAAGCAATAAACCCTTCCCTGTTCACTATTCCTTTTACACTTGTAAAGACAGATTCAGATTAATCATATCCGTGAACAGGAAAGGTTCTTCTCAAATTATAACTTGTGTTTAACTAATAAAGTTCTTTTTAAAAAGACTCTCGTTTAGTCAACACACGTAACTGGCGCAGTCGGTAGGACATCGCAAAGGTTTTTCAAGGGAATATTGAAAACCAATCGTGTCAACGGTGAATTTGCTGCATCGGACCTGATGAGCATGATGAAATTTAGTTTGTGAGTAGGAAATTATTGTATTTTATAACAAATTTATTGTTTTTAATTGTAAGCATTTTGGGTATTGTATAATAACCTAATTAAACTTAAAAATTATAACTTTAATATAATTGTATAATTATAAATTGTTGAAATGGCCAATTTTGCCGAATTGAAATTCATTTTAGATGCCATCCCTAACTTCGATGGTAATCCAAAAACACTAACACAATTTATATTAAAAGTGGAGGAAGCACAAAACATTGTATCTTCTCTAACACCACCTTTAACAAACATACAGAAATCTATGTCCTTTATACACATAAAAAACAAATTAACAGACAGAGCGAACGAAGCCCTTAGGAACATACAATTTGCAAACTGGGATGAGTTGAAGCAGTTTCTAATCAAAGAGTTTGGTGATAGGAAAGGACCGGCCAGCATTATCCTAGAGATAATGCAGATCGAAATAAAAAATCCTTTCAGATCTTTAAATTTCATAAAAGAAAAGTTTGACTTGTTCAGAGCAAAAATACTTATGGAAAAGGGATCA
>NW_019392993.1:2803747-2816247 GCF_000648675.2 Cimex lectularius
AGAGAAATGTTTAGATTAAAAGATATCACGATTTTCCGACGCCAGGACGTGATATCTTTCAAAATCGATAAAAAGCGAAATTACTCTGAAATGGTTGAGAATCGGACCATGGACAATATGAACTTTTTTGTTCATTTTAGGGTGAAGAATCTACTGGAGAAGTTTGTAGCACGAGTAGCAATTCACCCTGTATATATATTATAAACAAGATAACTTTATTATTTATGAAAATGAGTTGTGCTCACAACAACGACATCTAGTAAATATGTGTAATAACATCATTAATGAAATACCAAATGAACCTATGGCTGCCCCTGACTAGAATTATATGGACATAAGCCTTATATGTATATATATTTTTAAGCTAGCTGAACAAAGGGTGCCATTCGTTAGCTCCATATATAGAGCGTGTAGGAATGCCACCCTATATGTAGTTTGGGAGCCTCTGTTCTGATTTACTATTCATAATACTTTATAGATGTCTTGTTTCTTTGTATGTGTTGAGAGTGAATGCATTTATTAGCTTGAATGTGTAGTGTGAGAAGTCTGATGACAGAATATTATGTACCCATTGACCCTCAATTAGTTAAATAATATGTGTAGAGGGTTATGGAGGAATATCGAGTACTCCACCGCCCTCATTGAGTGAATGGTGTTAGTTGGTGTGGATCTAAAAAGTGAATGCATTAGGGGCTGTAATGATCTGCTGACAGCCCTTGGAACCAACCTGGCAGGATAAGACCAACGTCTAACCCCGGACTGCCAACACCCAGGTTGGTTGATTCAGTAATTTATCGTAAATTAAAAAAGCTGAAATTTCCAGTTGATTGTGAAAAGTGATAGGCTCAGCACCTATATGTATCATGTGCACAGTTAGGCTTATATAAATCAATAATCAGTCATATCACAGATCATTTGTGATCGCTGGTGTGGGGCCTCAAACAGTCTGTTGTAACCACGTCAGCCTTCCTTTTAGATTTAATTTTTTTTCTACACCTCACTCTTCTTCGCCACTTCTTGATGATGAATAATACAATATTACTTTTTTTATATAATAATATTACTATTTTTTACTGTATTCCTGAGGTTGGGTATGACTTGTGTGTTGAAAGAGCCTAAAAAACTAGTTGAATTTTGGACAGAAAGACCTAAAATGCACGTGTTTTCATTTTTGCTGATATTTGCCGTATACATGCAAACATTTAAAAAAAAAGAGAGAGAGCAGTTTAAGTTTAAGGTTTTAATTAACTAATAAAGAAACTGATCTTTTACAGGCAAAAATTAGAAATACCCTAACACAATACCACATGGAGGAATCTTTAATTTTTTGTTTGTTATTTAGTTGTTATTTTTTAAGTTTTTGTTGTTGTTTTATGAGGGTTTAGTTTGTAAATCCTTCAAACCAGATAGGATTGTTAATAGTAATAGAAAATAGTATGTGTGAGGTGTTGGATCCGCGGGTGGAGGCGAGACGGCATCGGCGGGTAGCATGGCTTTGGCCATACGGACCACAGCAGAAAGTACCATGTTTGGGCTTCAGGTTGCCATTGGAGACGCCGAAGTTCGATCCTCACAACAGACACAAAACAGCTGTTAATCATTTCGGTTCATTTGTACAAATTTCACACAAAAAGCACCCCGAGGGATGCCAGAAAGGAGTGAAGGACGGTGACACCGCAATGGACGACGAGAGGTACTCCGAGGATCCTTCCGACAGGAAGAAGTCCGACACGTACATATCTTCTTCGGAAAAAATCAAAAAGAGGCTTGAATCCCTAGCCAAAGTAAGTTTTCGGTTCATAGATTATTTTAAAAAATCAATATTTGAAGGAAAAAACGAGCTTTTAAATCTTCCAGTTGACGATCTTTTTATGTAGAACTGTTTTGCCTTTTTAAATTTAAGCGAAAAGATCTACTTTCCCTAAATTTTCAGTTCAATCTAACTCGTGATTTCAAAAGACGTTTCAATGTTTTCAATCGTTCTGTTAATCATTCCGTCATATCATCAAATCACATATCAAGTCAAATTAAGAAATATATTGAAGATCTTCAAAATCAATTAATCCACCGAAAAATCCTTTTTAAATTCCATCCACCGTAAGCAAATCGGCCTTTTGTTTATATTTATTGCAATAATTCTAAAAAGACATTATGAATTGTCATTAAATTTATTCTACGGCGGTTTTAAGTTTTCCGCCATTTTATTCAGAAAGTACACAAATATTTGAGCGATTTTTGTACCACGGGAACTTCAATAGAAATTTGAGCAACCACGTGAAATACACGTCAATAGAACTTTAAGCAACCACGTGAACTACACTTCAATAGAAATTTGAGCACTTTCCTTGATGTCAATTTTCTAAGTTCTTTTTTTGTTTTTACTACTTATCCAAAGTGTTAGTACTATGAAAGCTTAATAGTCACTTAACATTCTTCAATTTTTTTTAATTTGATTGTTAACTCGTGATTTCAAAAGACTTTTAATTGTCTCAGTCGTTCTTTTAAGTTTTATCAAAGTGTAGTTCACGTGGTTGCTCAAATTTCTATTGAAGTGTCGTTCACGTGGTTGCTCAAAGTTCTATTGAAGTGTAGTTCACGTGGTACAAAAATCGCCCAACTACTGTTGTACCAGTGTACTTTCTGAATAAAATGGCGGAAAATTTAAAACCGCTGTAGAATCAATTTAATGACAATTCATAATGTCTTTTTAGAATTATTGCAATAAATATAAACAAAAGGCGTTAAGAAATATATTGGAGATCTTCAAAATCTTCAATTAATCCACTGAAAATTCCTTTTTAAATTCCTATCCACCGTATCGCAAATCGGCCTTTTGTTCATCACTCAAGTCTATGTGTAAAATAATTTCTATTTTATTTATATTTAATAATATATATTTTAGTTTTACTGTCATTTGTTATCATTCTTCACATATTTTCTGTGCTGGTACAAAAATCAATATTGTGTTCTGAAGCGTGACAGTTTGGAATTGTATCTAGGTAACTAGGGGTTTAATTCTTCCAGTCTGTTTTCTTTTTACATTTAATTTTATTAAAATGAGAGTAAAAGCGGTAATATCTGCTTAATTAATTAAGTGTAACGGTTGTTTTTATCAATTCTAATTTTCTTTCGGTTTTGTGTTTCATTCAGGAGAGAGATTGTGCAGTTGAAATGTGGAACCTTGCTAAGGAAGCAGCCGATGCCAAAAGGGAGGAGGCAGTGAAATGGGCATCAGAAGCAGAGAAGCTGGCTTTCCGTATGGATGAAGTGAGTAGTTGAAATTACCTTGTTGCAAAGCTCTGTTCTCTGATAAAATCAGCTGGGTTCCAGATGCAGAAAGACTATTCTGAAGCAATCAAACTTATGGAAAGAAAGGTCGAACTCTTGGAATCAGAGCTGGGAAAGGCAACAACTAAGAATGAACTGTTGGAAGCCGAACTGCATGATGTCAAGCGTGATTATATGGTTTGTTTTGACCTTTATTTCGTGTTATTTTCACTCCTTCTATTTTTTTTATTCTCCAGGAGCTAAAGAACAGCGTTGCAAGAAGTACTTCTGAAATGGAAAGTGTCATCAAGGAAAGAAACGAGCTGAAAGAGTCTCTGGACCAGACAAAAGAGCTCCTTTATCAGGCAGAAAAAGTCAGCGTACAGGCTCGAGACAAAGTCACTGATGCCCTTGCTATGGCTCAAGATGCTCTTGCCAATGAAGCCAGTATTACCGGTATTGTTTTGACAAAACATAAAAGTGTGTTAAAATGTTATAAATTTTCTTGTTATTTCAATTCGGAGAAGAAGAAAAAGCTAGGTTGGAAGATGCAATGGCTGAAATATTGACTGCTGCAGAGCAGAAGCTCGCAAAAGAAGTGGAAAAGACAAGAAAAGAAATGGAAGACAAAGTGAACGAGTTGCAAACACAATTGCATACCTTAACTATTGTACGTTTATTATCAGTATTTTTAAGTGTTTTCTGAAATGACAGAAATTGTGTTTTTTATATTCCAAGGAGAAAAACAGGGTTGCACTTGAGAATGAATCGGTTAAATCTGAATACAGAGTTCGTCAAAATCAAACGATGGACAAGACAAAAGCACTTCACCATGAATTAGAAGAACTGCGAGCAAAGTACGTTGAAATCTAAAAAACCCAGTTTTATATATTATTATAACAAAAATAAGAAAAAGTTTTTATAGGTATCAACCTAAGAGAAAAAATGATCTCCGTAATAGGTGTTAGTTGAGTAAAATGTTGTCCGTGTCAAGATAAAATGTCCCATGTCAAGAGGAAGTATTGGCATTAACCAACCATTGGTAATTTAAATTTGCTTTATTGCCAAAACAAAATCTGCTAATCAGTTCATTAAAAAACAAGTAGTAAAGCAAATTTTAATTGCCAGTGAGTGAGAATTAAAATTTGCTTTACTCCCTCAGAAATATAATTATGAATTAATTTGTTTTTTCTATTTCCGTGTAATCTCAACCAGAATATTGTAATTTTTCTTTAAATTCATTATAAACATGTATTAGGAAATATATTAAATACTAGAATATTTTAAAGAATTCTCATGCAATTAATTTAATATTTATTTTCGTTATAGAAGACAGTCAGATTTGGTACAGTGGCATGATGAAAGGGATTCACTGAGACGTCAGGTTGCGGCCCTGCAGGGAGAAACGGAGTCATTACTTGCACAACTCAGGTTAGTCTGGCACAACGAAGTGATGGGAGCATTCGGATTTATTTTCAACACAGAGGCAAAACCTACCTCCTTTTAACGTTATTAGGTGATTGATCTGATATGCAGTTTTCATTGTTTGCCTTGCCTTTACAAGATTTTTTCTCATGTGCCCCTTGAATCCCTTGTGTGTCTTTCTGCAAATTCAAAATCAGAATTGAATAATAATTTTACTGAGTACCAACAATGGTTTAAAAAATATTACATATAAAAGATCTTGATCATTTGTCATAAATTATACTGATTTGGAATGTTAATCCAACACTATTTGTCGTATAGAGTGGATGCCTCCAGTTAATTTATTATTATTTTTAATACATAACAATGCAATAAATTAACATTATTTAAGCTTGTGTATTCCATTTTTATTTTCTAGAAGGCGCCAGATGCCATGTCCTGACTGTAAGGAGCAAAAAATCCAAGTAGATCGATATCGGAAACTTGCTAAAAAGTACAGAGTATTCAACACAATTATAAATCAAAAGCTAAATTTAAATACTTTTTTAGATGGGAAGAAACCGCTGATAGTGTCACCCAAAATTTTGAGAAATACCTGAAAGAAGCTAAATTGGCATATACGGCCAAAAGGCCAGTGATTCCTGTTGGGAAAAATTAAAATGTGGCAAATGGTGTTCTCTGATGTGCCTCTTCTTCAGATCTTTAAAAATGTTATTTTTTGTTGTGGTTTCAATTCATTAACATAATGGCTCTGGTTGAAAAGGGTTTGGAAAGCCATTCAAAATATACTTTCTACATTACAGTGATATTTATTTTTGTACATATTTGAAATACAATAAAAGTATAGTTTCACACAATTAATATTTATTTTTTAAGTTTTTTTTAAATTATTTGACAACCCGATTAAAGGTAAAATGGATAAATGTTGGTGTCAGTCTGTGGTGAATCATTTCCTTTCCCCATTTTACTCTAATTGAACCAAATATTTATTGTACACTAAACCTAATTTAGTAATGAAAAATTACCATCGGCCTCCAATATTAAACGGTTCAATCTTAGAAGTTTTGTAATTGACTTGCTTCTTTAAGGTCACATAGGAAATCAGTCTAATCATTGATGTTTTTACATATGCTATAAATGATTTTAGAATTAACCAGCAAACTCTGGTACAAAATTATAGCCAATCTGTTTATATTTTTTTGTGTATTTTTGATGTTACAAGATAGATCCTAGGCAGAAACATCCAATTTATTATTATTTATTTATTAATTCCCTGCCTTAATAAAGGTAGGATACATTAGGACTTATTTAGGAAGAGTTCAGGAACAGTTTTTAGCATTTGGAACAAATCCAGCTTTGGATTTTCTTTATATCTCTGTTATTTGAGCACAAAGCTGTTTACAATAAACCATTTTGATATTTAACTTTGAAAAAATTAAAAGTGAATCTCTAGAATCTTGTAAATTTTTAATAATAAAATTTAACGATAAAACTTTACATTTCTATTTAAAATTAGATAAATTTGAACCGTTTTACATTAAATTGTGAGATTCCGCTTGTGGTCTGCAAGGTGATAAACCTATGATAATTACCTATCTTCTTGGTCTGCCTCTCCTCTCTATTGATAGGTTGAAAAATTCCAAGATCTCCGTGGTTGAAAACATTTATTCAATTTAGTAAATTACATGGACGTTTCGGGCTCCTGGCCCATTATCAGCAACTAAACGCTGATTTTTGTGTGTTACTCCACAGAAATCACTCAAATACTACTGAAGATAACACAATACCAAAACGCATCTGATCCTCTAAACCAACAAAGGTAAATGTTCCAGTAAATTGAGTTGTTTTTTTTCCTGCGGAATCTAAAGCTTTAGTGTCAGAATGATCAGATAAGACAAAACTAAAAATTTCATTAGTTAAAGTTTAAAATTAATTGTAAGTTTCACCACCATAAAACTCTAATAAGTAGAAGTCCATCTTTTTTAATCAAAATTGTTCTCTCTCTTTATGAATTGTTATTCATATCAATTCAAGCCACAAAATATAACAAATAAAAATTTTATAATTTTTATTATAAATATTTGCCAAACTAAAACTTTGTTTCATCCCTGTTTAAAGTAACTCTTTTCTTTTCAAATGTGTGACTTGACTAGTGCATTCATGATTGCAAGCATGTAGCTGATAAACTAAAATGGACTTCATGAAAAATAATCAATTTGACAGATATAAGGCACTGATGTGAATATTTATATAAATTTTTAATCAATTTTCATCAAGGTTGTGTATAAAACATCTGTAAAATTGTTATAACAATATTCTAACAAAATTGTTTTCTTTGAGCCTAGACAAAATAATAAACCATAAAAAATGAGAGATTATCCTTTGATAAACAAAGATTGGAAAAAGTTTAGAAGAGGGAAAAGGGTGTACAAGTTAATCGGCAAGTCTAGAAGGAAGAGGCTAGCTTGGCTTGAAATCGAACGGAAGAAATGGATGAACACAGATGCAATCTGTAAGACGAGAACCTGTGCAAATGCCGACTGTTAATTTTTGTTCGCTTCAGATGATAACAAGATTCAATGGATCAGGAAAAAACAGAAAAAAGTACCATTGGACGAGATAGAACGGCGGAAAAAAAACAAACTAGGTCTGCCCCATAGCTTGAAAGATTCCTTAGAAGGGACTGTTGTAAAAGTATTCAAATTTCCGATTTCCTGTCTTAAGTCGTCTTGTCGGGATGAGCAATTCAAATTTCACATATAGATTTCTATGTGTCTTAGGATTGGGAGATGATACAAACTGAGCCCTTCAAGCCTGAGAAACTTACAGTGTTAGAACAGAAACAAATAAAGAGAGACATGATCTTCAAATGGTTGGCAGAGTCTAAAAGAAAGCGTGAATTTGGTCAACAAGAATCATCAAAGGAAGAAGATCTTGAATCTGCTTATAGAAAAAGGCAATTTGATTTACTGGCCAGAGCAGGTAACATTTGATGTACTTTTTAAAACATAACAGTGCAATTTAATTTAATTCAACAAATTTCATGTAATGAAAAGTGATTATTTAACTATTTTTATATATATTTCAGTTATAAATAGGTATATTAATGGAAAAAAATATCTATTTAATAGAGTTATGTTGTAAGTTATAGTACTTTGTGTCACAAGTACTATAACACACTCATAAAAAAATTACAGTAATATCTGTAATATCTGAGATTTAAAAAAAAACAACTAACGTTTATCAAATAAATTTTATTTCTTGTTCTCTTCAATAATTGTTAATCATATCAATTCAAGCCAAAAAATATTTATAGCTGAGGAACATGAACAAAAGCGGGCAAAGAGGATTAAAGCTGAGAACAAGTTTGTCACCAAGGTCCTTAAAAACAGTAAGCGCAAGATTAATTTAAATTTGTCTATTTGTTTGTAAATTTTGCCCTGGGCAGTGGGCGCGTACATTTGTGAAATGAGGCGAAAGGCAGGCGAGACCACGTACAGCAGGTATCTCCGTCTACTCTCGACGCATAAGTCCACTCTTGTCGATGATGTCAAGGTGTATCATACTGGCAGCAAGTACAAAGGCCAGTTCTCACCGTTGGGTATGGACGGCTCAGGTGTTTACCGACTTGCACATGGTAATTATATTTTTATAATGTATTGTTGTAAAATGCAAATAATGATTGAAAGTTGTATAATTGAGAACATTAGTGCGGTGATAAATAAAAATTTAGCTTTTGACCTATTGGGTGAAAAAATTGGGTATTAACACATAAGTTTCTGTATATTTTATCTGGAATTTGGTTGTTACTTAGTAATTTGGTCTATCCAAAATCCCAACATCCAACGGTGTTGTGCAGCAGTGTTGCAGTTGGCCAATATAATGACCAAATGACAGCTTCATCACCTCGCAGAACACATAGAAAAATCTGACAATAATCTCTATTATTTCATTAATTTTCAAATTTGGAACTTTTATTATGGAAAATTGTTCTGCTTTAAATGGTGGGAGAATAGAAGCTGGAATCCATCCATTTCAGAAAGTGTTTTTCTTTTTATGTCATTAGATATTGCAAGGTATTGTCTAAAATCACAACATCCACGGGGGGATTTAACGTGTGTCATATAACATCAAAGTTGTAATAACTGTGACACCCATAATGATAACCATCGCCAGATAGAGATTTGTATGATTTTTACACCATGGATTTACTGAACTTTATTCGTTGATTAAGGTTTTTAGTTGAGATAAAAAAGTCAATGGCACGAGCAGGATTTGAACCCACGATCTTTGGCTAGATACGCCGCTGCTCTACCACTTGAGCTATCGTGACCTTCATTCACTCAGAAACTAACTTCCCATCTCAACACCACCTTTTGAATTTTACCTCCTTTTTGCCATTTTTCAAATTTTCCATTTTCCTTTTTTATCTCAACGAAAAACCTTAATTAATTGTAATATATTAATTGGTCAAGTGGACCTTGAAATTAGTAAATTTATTCGTTGGTTTTCATCATGGTTCCAGCAGCAAAGTCGGTCAATATTGGTAATTATCAAATTTCAGGTTACAGGTTCATCATCCTACAGACCATATTGAGAAATCTAACAATATATTTTTTAAATCACTATCCTCCTTCCTTTTATATATTTTATCTCTAATAAAAATTCTTTTCTTCTTTTTACATTTTAAAATCTGGCAGCTTTGGAAATAAAATTATATGGTAGGTACAGTAGAAGCTGGAATCCATCCATTACAGAAAGTTTTTTTTTTTTTTTTTTTCGTGTTGCTACATGGCAAGGCATCATCTTGTTTTCTCTTATTCAACAATGTATAGGCTTTACAATTAATTAAGGTTTTTAGTTGAGATGAAAAAAAGCTAATGGCACGAGAGGGATTTGAACCCACGACCTTCGGCTAGATATGCCGCTGCTCTACCACTTGAGCTATCGTGACCTCAATCCACTCGGACATCAACTTCCTATCTCAACCCCACCTTATGAGTTTTCCCTCCTTTTGCCATTTTTTCATCTCAACTAAAAACCTTAATTAATTGTAATGTATTAATTGGTCAAGCGGATCACGAAATTAGTGAATTTAATGATTAAAAATGAAATACACTTCACTAAAGCTCTCCGTGGCCATTTCATTTGTCATCGAGAATCCAAACCGATTACACGACATTTGAAAAATGGCAAAAAGGACGGAAAACTCATAAGGTGGGGTTGAGATAGGAAGTTGATGTCCGAGTGGATAGAGGTCACGATAGCTCAAGTGGTAGAGCAGTGGCGTATCTAGCCGAAGATTGTGGGTTCGAATCCTGCTCGTGCCATTAGCTTTTTTTCATCTCAACTAAAAACCTTAATTAATTATAACGTATTTCATTAATTTTAAAATCTGTAACTTTTATTATGGAAAATTGTTCTGCTTTAAATGGTGGTAGAGTAGAAGCTGGAATCCATCCATTTCAGAAAGTGTTTTTCTTTTTATGTCATTAGATATTACAAGGTATTGTCTAAAATCACAACATCCAAGGGCCAACATGTGGCTTTGCATGGCTTTCGTCTTTACTGCTGAGGATTTAATGTGTGTCATATAACATCAAAGTTATAATAACTGTGGTGCCCATAATGACTACCATCACCAGATAGAGACGATTTTTATGTCATGGATTCACTGAACTTTACTTGTTGTTTACATCATAGTTCCAGCAGCAGAGTCGGTCAATATTGGTAATGATCAAATTTCAGGTTACAGGTTCATCATCCTGCAGACCACATTGAGAAATTTAATAATATATTTTATAAATTACTACTCTCCTTCCTTTTATACATTTTACCTCTAATAAAAATTCTTTTCCTCGTTTTACATTTTAAAATCTGGTAGCTTTGGAAATAAAATTATATGGTAGGTACAGTAGAAGCTGAACTCCATCCATTACAGAAAAAGTTTTTTTTTCTTTTCATGTTGCTACATGGCAAGGCTCTTGTTTTCTCTTATTCAACAAAATATAGTCTTCTCCAAAACCCTTAAACATCCAAGTGTGTGATTCTATTAGTGATGAAATTAGACAATATTGAAATTTTTTGTTATTACGGTAATAAAATAGTGGAATTTTTCTTTGCTTCTAGAGCTCGACAAATTCATGTAACATTTTTCAAATTTGACCACTGTTCAAAAGGGGAGTGAAAAAGGTCAGGGCTAAATGGTGGGTGCAGTTATCCACATAAAATGTTTGCTTTGTATGAGTACAGTCGGGCTGTCTTGCTGATATAAAACTGGTCGTATCCAAAGCTGATTTATAAACAAATACAATAAACATCGCAAAAATAAAAAGGTCATAATTATTTTTTCATTCACCCTTATACAACAGCCACGTCATGGAGTTTGTAAATTAAAATTCTGAGTTGCAAAAAAATATGTTCGTTTTTACACGAATCATGACAGCGAAGGAAAAGTAATTTATATCCTGGCAGTACTACACAGGGTGTTCGGCTACTTATGTTACAAACTTTCCCAGTAGATTCTACATTCAAAAAGGAACCAAAAAGCCTCAATTAACTATGGTCAGAATCTGAACAGTTTCGGAGTTATTTCACTTTTTCTGATTTTTTAAGATTTCACGACCTTGCTTCAAATAAACAATGATAACACCAAAACTAAAAGGTTTTGGACAAATACGTCGATACCATTGAAAACTACGTTAAATTTCCAATAAGATGTGATTAATACTCAACTTGTAAACCTTCGTGAAATAAGCGTTTTAGTAGCGAGAACTTTGTAAAATATTTTTTTTTTACGTTGAAAAATTTACTATGGTGATTCTAAACTACTATTTCCAAACCTAGAGACCAGAAAATTTCAGAAAACGTACTCCATTTAAAATCCATTTTAGTGGAGTAACTTCTTTTTTAATTAATTTTTTCAAAAATTAAGAAATTGATGGAGGAAAGGAAAAAATCGTGGCTGACAGGTTGGTAAGGTGGAAAATAAAAAAATAAAAAACTTAAGGAAATTTTGAATAAATTTATTAAACGTTTTTTCATTTTGATTCGAAATTCGATCGTTTTGAATCTAAAAACTCTTTTATTCCGGAGAATAATAATACAATAATCCTTTAATCAAAGATGCAGTCATGTTGGTAAATAATTAAACACTTGCACTATTTCGGTTTCGAACCCAAATTAAAAAAAAAGTTTAATCAATTCATTCCAAATTTGCTTAAGCTTTTTTTACTTTTCCACCTTACCAATCTGTCAGCCACGGTTTTTTTTCCTCCATCAATTTCTTCATCTTTGAAAAAAGTAATTTAAAAAAATGACACCAATAAAATGGATTTTAAATGGAGTACGTTTGTGAAATTTGTTGGTCTTGAGGTTTGGAAATAGTAGTGTAGAATCATCATAGTAAGTTTTTCACCTTTGAAAAAAATTATTTTAAAGTTGTCGCTACTAAAACAGTTCACGAAGGTTTATAAGTTTAGTATTGACCCCACCTTATTGGAATTTTAACGTAGTTTTCAATGGGATCAACGGATTTGTCCAAAACTTTTCAGTTTTGGAGTTATCTTTGTTTATTTGAAGCAAGATCGTGAAATTTTAAAAATAAACAAAAAAAGTGAAAAAAAAACGAAACTGCTGAGATTCGGACCATAGTTAATTAGGACTTTTTGGTTCCATTTTGAATGTAGAATCTACCGGCAAAGTTTGTGACACGAGTAGCCGAACATCCTGTATATTACATTCTATTGAAAATCATATTTAAACAACGTATAAGAATGTTGTGTTTAGAAAAAAAGATATGTATTCAT